>NW_028290209.1:0-18091 GCF_059628265.1 Tinamus guttatus | reverse complement strand
ATGGGGGTCTCTGAGCCTCGTGGACTCCACTACAGGCATCTCTCAGCCTCCTGGCCTCTCATATAGTGGCCTCTGAGTGTCCAAGCCTTCTCTATGCGGGTCTGAGCCTCCTGGACTCGGATATGGGGGGCTGGGAGCCTCCTGGCCTCTCATACAGGAGCCTCCGAGCCTCCTGGCCTCCACCATTGGGGTTGGGAGTCTCCCAGCCTCCTCTGTGGGGGTCTCTGAACCTCTCCTATGGGGGGCCTGGAGCCTCCTGGAGTCCGCTAAGCGGGGGGCAGTCCTCCTGGACTCTGATATGGGGGTCTCTGAGTCTCCTGGTCTCCGATATGGGGACCTAGAGCCTCTCCTATGGGGGGCTGGGAGCCTCCCGGCCTCTGCTATCGGGGTCTCTGAGGCTCCCGGCCTCCGATACGGGGGGCTGTAGGGAAATGCTGTGCTGAGGATCTGCAGAGCTGAGAAGAGCCTGTGCGGTCGGGACCTAGCAAAGCTCCTGGCAACCAATCAGAACGAGCCTGGAAACCCCTCAGCTGCTTGTAGGGATCAATATCCGCGCACGTCGGTAACAACCGGAGCGAGACCTGACCTCATGTTGAGTCCGTGTCCTGCGATCCGGCTCGGCTCCCGGAAAGGCCGTGCAGTTATCCTGCGCTGGGCCAACAGCCGGCGCCCGAACAGGGACCCGACGGCAGGAACGTTGGGACCCGACGGCAGGGGACCAAACGGCAGGAAAGTTGCTGCGACGGGTGGGAGATCCTGGGTCGCCGCGGCCGGACGGAGGATCCAGGAGCCGGGAAGCGGCGTCCGCTGCGAGGGATTCTCTGCTCCCAATCAGGCCTGGCTGCTGCAAAAGGAAAAAGGGGCAGTTAGAGAGGAATGGGCAGAGAGCCGCGGCCAGGGCTGCCCAGCAGGGCTGCTCAATCCCGGCTTTCAGGTCGCAGTGGAAGCACAACGGGAACGCTGGCTAGGGGATAAGGAAGCAGGCCAAGGCCAGAGCGAATAAAAGAGCTGCTGAACTAAAAGGAGGAGCTGAACAAGCCAGGCGGGCTGGAAGGGTCTCGGTTACATCATTGTCAGCCAATCAGGAGCCTGCGCAGTGACGTCACTAACTGCCACAATCATATAAACGTGCTGCATGCGAGCTAATAAACGAGCAGGATCCTTTAACTGCCATCGAGGGGGCGTCCTGACTCCGGCCGACCTCCTACAGGGGGACATGGAGGGACATGAGGGACACGGGAGACATGGGGGGGACACTGGGGACATGGGGGGACATGGTGGGACACGGGAGACATGGGGGGACACTGGGGACATGGGGGGACATGGTGGGACTCGGGGGACATGGGAGGACATGGAGGGAAACACTGGGGGACACGGGGGGACATGGAGGGACACACGGGGACACACAGGGGGACATGCAGGGGACACACGGGGGACACATGGGACACACGGAGGGACACGCAGGTGACACAGGGGACACACGGGGGACACACGGAGAGACATGCAGGGGACACACAGGGACACACAGGTGACACATGGGGACACACGGGGGATACTGGGGGACACATGGAAGGACACAGAGGGAAACAGAGACACGCGGAGGGACACGCAGGTGACACGGGGGACACACGGAGGGACACGCAGGTGACACAGGGACATGCGCGGCCCCCCATAGCCCCCGTGTTCCCCCTATTCCCCCCTGGATCCCCGTGTCCCCCCCATGTCCCCACCACCCCCCTGTGTCCCCGTCCCCTCGGCTAACGAGCCCCTTCATTAACGCCCCCTCATTAGCAGGCCCTTTCATTAACCCCCTCATTAACCCCCCCCCCATTAACGAGCCCCTTCATTAACCCCCCCATTAGCCCCCCCTCATTAGCGGGCCCTTTCATTAACCCCCCCCCATTAACGAGCCCCTTCATTAACCCCCCCATTAACGAGCCCCTTCATTAACCCCCCCCATTAGCGGGCCCTTTCATTAACCCCCCCATTAACACTCCCTCATTAGCGGGCCCTTTCATTAACCCCCTCATTAAGCCCCCGCATTATCTACCCCCCCCCCCCACTAATCCCCCCCGGATCCCGGTTTCCTACCCGGCAGTTCCAGCCCCAGCTCCATGGTCTGCGCTGAGGCACGGGGGGGTCCCAATGTCCCTCCGTGGGTGTCACCAGCCCCCTCGTTACCCCAATGTCCCCCTGTGGGTGACACCAACCCCGTCCCCGTGACCGGGAGCCGCCGCCATCGCTGCCGCCGCCTGCGCCCTCAGCTTCCGCTTCCGGCGACCCGCCCCTTCCGCCGCGCGTTGCCCCCGGCGACGGCTCCGCCAATGGCGGCGCGTTGCCCCCGGCGACGGCTCCGCCAATGGGGGCGCGTTGCCCCGAGCGACGGCTCCGCCAATGGCGGCGCGTTGCCCCTAGCGACGCCTCCGCCAATGGCGGCGCGTTGCCCCGAGCGACGGCTCCGCCAATGGCGGCGCGTTGCCCCTAGCGACGGCTGCGCCAATGGGGGCGCGTTGCCCCTAGCGACGGCTCCGCCAATGGGGGCGCGTTGCCCCTAGCGACGCCTCCGCCAATGGCGGCGCGTTGCCCCTAGCGACGGCTCCGCCAATGGCGGCGCGTTGCCCGGAGTGACGGCTCCGCCAATGGCGGCGCGTTGCCCCGAGCGACGGCTCCGCCAATGGCGGCGCGTTGCCCCTAGCGACGGCTGCGCCAATGGGGGCGCGTTGCCCCTAGCGACGGCTCCGCCAATGGCGGCGCGTTGCCCCTAGCGACGGCTCCGCCAATGGCGGCGCGTTGCCCCCGAGTGACGGCTCCGCCAATGGCGGCGCGTTGCCCGGAGCGACGGCTCCGCCAATGGCAGCGCGTTGCCCTGAGTGACGGCTCCGCCAATGGCGGCGCGTTGCCCCCAGCGACACATTCACACTGGAAGAGGCAGGATCCCAATATCCCCCTGTGGGCGACACCAGCCCCCCGTTACCCCAATGACCCCCTGTGGGTAACACGACTAACCCCGGGAGCGGGAGGGGGAGAGGGAGCCGGCGGCGCCGACTGCGCCCTTCCCCTTCCGCCTCCGGAGACCCGCCCCTTCCGCCGCGTCTGCGCGTGGAGGTGTCCAATGGTGGCGCGTTGCCCCTAGCGACGGCTCGGCCAATGGCGGCGCGTTGCCCCCAGCGACGGCTCCGCCAATGGTGGCGCGTTGCCCTCCTCCCGTCTGCGCATGCGCCGCCTCCCCCTCCCCCATTGCAGTACCGGTAATCGGACACGCGATGGCAGCAGTGAGCGCTCCCGACGCTCTGCGCATGCGCGCCCCTCCCCGGGCCGTTGCAGTACCGGTATTCGGACACCGTTCGGACGATAATTCTAGTAACCAGTGATGTAAATACAAAGGCTCCCAATTGGCAGACAATGATCTGACTAAGACCCTCCCCTGCCCGTTCCAGTACCGATTTTCGGACACGCGACGGCAGCAGTGAGCGCTCCCGACGCTCTGCGCATGCGCAGCCTCCCCCTCCCTATTGCAGTACCGATTTTCGGACACGGGATGGCAGCAGTGAGCCCTCCCGACGTTCTGCGCATGCGCAGCCTCCCCCTCCCTATTGCAGTACCGATTCTCGGACACGGGATGGCAGCAGTGAGCCCTCCCGACGCTCTGCGCATGCGCGCCCCTCCGCTGGCCGTTGCAGTACCGATATTCGGACACCGTTCGGACGATAATTCTAGTAACCAGTGATGCAAATACAAAGGCTCCTAATTGGCAGACAATGACCTAACTAAGACCCTCTCCCGGCCGTGGCCGTACCGATTTTCGGACACGGGATGGCAGCAGTGAGCGATCACGACGCTCTGCGCATGCGCAGCCTCCCCCTCCCTATTGCAGTACCGATTTTCGGACACGGGATGGCAGCAGTGAGCCCTCCCGACGATCTGCGCATGCGCAGTCTCCTCCTTCCCCGTTGCAGTACCGATTTTCGGACACGGGATGGCAGCAGTGAGCGCTCCCGACGCTCTGCGCATGCGCAGTCTCCTCCTCCCCATTGCAGTACCGATTTTCGGACACGGGATGGCAGCAGTGAGCGCTCCCGATGCTCTGCGCATGCGCGCCCCTCCCCCTCCCCGTTGCAGTACCGATATTCGGACACCGTTCGGACAATAATTCTAGTAACCAGTGATGCAAATACAAAGGCTCCTAATTGGTAGACAATGACCTAACTAAGACCCTCCCCCGGCCGTGGCCGTACCGATTTTCGGACACGAGATGGCAGCAGTGAGCCCTCCCGACGCTCTGCGCATGCGCAGCCTTTCCCCGGCTATTGCAGTACCGATTTTCGGACACGGGATGGCAGCAGTGAGCGCTCCCGACGCTCTGCGCATGCGCAGCCTCCCCCTCCCTATTGCAGTACCGATTCTCGGACACGGGATGGCAGCAGTGAGCGCTCCCGATGCTCTGCGCATGCGCGCCCCTCCGCTGGCCGTTGCAGTACCGATATTCGGACACCGTTCGGACGATAATTCTAGTAACCAGTGATGCAAATACAAAGGCTCCTAATTGGCAGACAATGACCTAACTAAGACCCTCTCCCGGCCGTGGCCGTACCGATTTTCGGACACGGGATGGCAGCAGTGAGCGCTCCCGACGTTCTGCGCATGCGCAGCCTCCCCCTCCCCGTTGCAGTACCGATTTTCGGACACGGGATGGCAGCAGTGAGCGATCACGACGCTCTGCGCATGCGCAGCCTCCCCCTCCCCGTTGCAGTACCGATTTTCGGACACGGGATGGCAGCAGTGAGCCCTCCCGACGCTCTGCGCATGCGCAACCTCCCCCTCCCTATTGCAGTACCGACTTTCGGACACGGGATGGCAGCAGTGAGCGCTCCCGACGCTCTGCGCATGCGCAGCCTCCCCCTCCCCGTTGCAGTACCGATTTTCGGACACGGGATGGCAGCAGTGAGCGCTCCCGATGCTCTGCGCATGCGCGCCCCTCCGCTGGCCGTTGCAGTACCGATATTCGGACACCGTTCGGACGATAATTCTAGTAACCAGTGATACAAATACAAAGGCTCCTAATTGGTAGACAATGACGTAACTAAGACCCTCCCCCGGCCGTGGCCGTATCGATTTTCGGACACGGGATGGCAGCAGTGAGCGCTCCCGACGCTCTGCGCATGCGCGGCCCTCCCCTAGCTATTGCAGTACCGATATTTCGACACTGGATGTCAGCAGGGAGCGGTCCCGACGCTCTGCGCATGCGCAGCCCCTTTTCTGGCCGTTGCAGTACCGATTTTCGGACACGCGATGGCAGCAATGAGCCCTTCCGACGCTCTGCGCATGCGCACCTCCCCCTCCCCGTCGCAGTACCGGTGTTCGGACACCGTTCGGACGATAATTCTAGTAACCAGTGATGTAAATACAAAGGCTCCCAATTGGTAGACAATGATCTGACTAAGACGCTCCCTCCCCGCCACCGCTCCAACCCCGGCGCGCGCCCGTTCTCCCCACGCTCCATGGCCTGGGCTGCCGCTCTCGCCCACCGCGGGTTCGAGTCCTGCCCTGCCCGGCCCCGGGGAGCTGCTCCGTCCGTCCCGGTGCGCCCCGAGCGGAATGAGCGGCCCAGGGCCCCCGGCACAGCGGGACCCCCAGCCCCGAGCGCGCACCCCCGGCCCCGCTCACCTCCTCCGGCGCCGGCCCCAGCAGCGGCTTCTCAGCGGCAGCGTCCAGGTTGCGGAGCGGCTCCAGCACCACCTTCCTTCAACTGCCGGCCCATACACAGGATGCCCCCGCCCACCGCCACCCTTTATCAACCCCCGCTCCCACCTGTGACTCATTCTGGCCCAAGGGCCCGCAGCTGCTGCCCATCAACGAGCAGAACGGGAGAAGGGCCACGAGCCCCATCAGGGACAGCTGGGGCAGCCCGAGCCCCATCAGGGACAGCTGGGGCAGCCCGGGCAGCAGAGCCCCACCTGCAGCTCACCAAAGTGCCAGGCAGAGCCCTGGCCCGAGCACAGGGACAAAGGGGACAGTCAGGTGGGGGCAGCGACTTCAGCCCCTTTGTCCTTCAGTTTTACATTTGCGCAGTCCGTAAGCACCGCGTACGGCAGGATTATCCCAGAAGCCTGCATCATGCACATACGGAGGGATCCGAGAAGCATCTCGGAAGAAAAGAGAAACAAACACCCGCGTGTCCCCTGGATGCTAACCCACCAACACGCTGTACAGAGGTGCTGCACAAGATGAGACCACAGCCACCATGGAGGCGTCACCAAGAGGGGACCGAGCAAAGGGCAGGGGAGGGGGGCGAGAAAGCAGGTGACACCGGCAGGGGCCTCAAGTTGTGCCAGGGGAGATTCACATTAGATATTAGGTAACATTGCCAGATGAAAAGAGTAGTCAAGCATTGGAATAGGCTGCCCAGGACTGCGATGGAGCCCCCGCCCCTGACAGTGTTCAGGAACCATGTAGATGAAGCATTTAGATGGTTTAACAAGTGTGGTGTTGAAGGGCTTACGGTTGGACTCGATGGCCTTGAAGGTCTCTTCAAGATTACCCAAATATCAAGGTGTAGCAGTTGACAGCGACGTGTTGACACAGCCGAGTTGCTGGAGGACTGGGGGGAGCCGGGACTCACGGCCACACTTCTGCTTCTCCAATCGTCAAGCGAAACAGCGAGCACAGGGGAGCGCTCAGCACTCGTGCCTCCCCTTACCTTTCCGGCACGGCTACTCGGATGGCCGAGGGCAGCAGTGAGCAGAGCAATTTGCACGTGCATGCGCCACACTTTGCTGTCATGGAACTCATTTTTAGGTACAGGAGAGAGTGCTGCACAACGCACGGCACACAGGTGCTGCCCTTTCAACAGCAGTTCTGCTGCACTGACACGTTCAAGGGGCTCACCCGCTTTCCAGAATGGCAGGACTTGATTTTTTTGTTATTTTTCCCCTCCCCAACAGTAACTGTAGTCAAACAGTTATTCATGCTTTAAGGAATAGAAACCCCCAATTATATACAGGTACACGTGTATCCTCCCTCCTTACCTGGACTGAAGCAGCTTCTTCAAAGGGGGCTGCAAGAAAAGCGTTCCTGTCCAGGCCGTGCTTGCACCTTCTAGAATCTTATTAAGACGTCCCCAGTCTTGGTAGCCGTCAGAATGCTTCGCTCGCACATGCGAATGCAGCGGTGCAGGGAGGGAACGTAGGCCTCACCCGTGTCATTGGTCTGCGGTACCGTTTATTCGGCACGTGAGGGCAGCACGGAGGGCAAGGGAAGGCAGTCCGCGCGCACGCCTGCTTTACCACGGCAGCCCTTCTCGCATCCACGGGACATTTGCAGTGGGCGCTCTGGGGCAAACTGCGCACGCACCCACTGTGCTGACGCTGCACAACCTCCCGCACGCGCGGGTCGTAAAGCACAGGGGAGCCGCGGAGCTCCTGGCACGCAGGCGCCGAGTCAGCCCACTGACCGCACGTGCAGAGCGGTCTGCATTCGATGTACGCACGTTGGCGCGGGCACCATGAGGACGGCTTTGTTCAGGGAAGAGACTGCTCTAGTTTCCAGAATACCTTCAATTATTATTTTACTCAACCCCCATCGCCTCTATTACAGTGTAAAAACAAATCCTAATGGTTGGGCCTTTCTCATATAGATGTGCTCACATCTGCAACATACCTGGTTGGAAGCAGGCAGCTGCTTCTGAAGGCTTCAGGAACCAAGCTACCACCTGAACAGTGCAGAAATGCAGACTAAAATTACTCACAGGCTGCATTAAAAAAAAAGGAAAGACAAAAACAGTATATAAAGAAACTTTGTTTAAATTAGTGAATCCCCCCCAAAAATGTTTCAGGGCTAAATTAATCTATTCTGCCTGCTAACTAGACTACACACAACCTGCCCCACAGGCATGTCCACAGAGGGACACGCAGGTGACACAGGGGACACCCGGGGACACGCAGGTGACACAGGGGACACCCGGGGACACGCGGTGCCCCTCCCGGCGTCCCCGTGCGCCGGCGGCTCCCGCGCCGCCTCCTGCAGCAGCCCCAGAGGCTCTCGCAGCCCCGCGGCAGCCTGCGGGGGGACGGGCCAGCGCGGCCCCAGGGACCCAAGGGCCCCGTGTCCCTGCGCGGCCCCCAGAGCCCCCACGTTCCCCCTATTCCCCCCTGATCCCCGTGTCCCCCCATGTCCCCGTGTCCCCCCATGTCCCCATCGCCCCCCTGTGTCCCCGGCTCATCCCGTCGCTGCCCAGGGCCCCACTGAGCCCCCCAGGAGCCGCTGCAGCCCCGGCTGCTCCCGCAGGGGCTCCAGGGCGCCGCCTGCGGTGAGGGGGGTTAACGAGGGGCCCTTAACGAGCCCCTTGGTTAACTCCCTCCTTAACCCCCCCATTAACGAGCCCCTTCATTAACACCCCCATTAACCCTCCCTCGTTAACGGGCCCCCTCATTAACCCCCCATTATCCCCCGCCCCCTCACTAACCCCCCCCGGATCCCGGTTTCGTACCCGGCAGCTCCAGCCCCAGCTCCATGGTCTGCGCTGGGGCACGAAGGGGTCCCAATGTCCCCCTGCTGGTGACACCAGCTCCCCCCCTTACCCGAATGTCCCGCTGTGAGTGACACTGAGTGACACCAGTCCCCCCCCGCTACCGCAATGTCCCCCTGGGGGTGTCACCAGCCCCCTCGTTACCCGAATGTCCCCCCGTGGGTGACACGAGCGCCGCCGTGACCGGAAGCCGCCGCCAACGCTGCCGCCGCCTGGGCCCTCAACTTCCGGCGACCCGCCCCTTCCGCCGCGCGTTGCCCCTGGCGACGGCCCCGCCAATCGCGCGCATTGCCCCTAGTAACGGCTCCGCCAATCCACGCTCGCTGCTGCCATCGCGTGTCCGAAAATCGGTACTGCAACGGCTGGGAGGGGGGCGCGCATGCGCAGAGCGCTCGGTAGCGCTCGCCTCTGCCATCCCGTGTCCGAAAATGGGTCCTGCAACGGCTGGGCAACAGTGAGCGCTTCCGAGCGCTCTGCGCATGCGCTCCCGCCCATAGCCGTTGCGGTACCGATATTTGGACACGCGATGGCAGCAGCGAGGGCCCCGGAGCCCTCTACGCATGCGCCTCCTCCCCCTCCCCGTTGCAGTACCGATGTTCGGACACCGTTCGGACGATAATTCTACTAACCAGGGATGCAAATACAAAGGCTCCTGATTGGTAGACAATGATCCAACTCAGACCCTTCCCTGGCCGCTGCAGTACCGATTTTCGGACACGGGATGGCAGCAGTGAGCCCTCCCGACGTTCTGCGCATGCGCAGCCTCCCCCTCCCCGTTGCAGTACCGATTTTCGGACACGGGATGGCAGCAGTGAGCGCTCCCGACGCTCTGCGCATGCGCAGCCTCCCCCTCCCCGTTGCAGTACCGATTTTCGGACACGGGATGGCAGCAGTGAGCCCTCCCGATGCTCTGCGCATGCGCAGCCTTCCGCTCCCCGTTGCAGTACCGATTTTCGGACACGGGATGGCAGCAGTGAGCGCTCCCGACGTTCTGCGCATGCGCAGCCTCCCCCTCCCCGTTGCAGTACCGAGTTTCGGACACGGGATGGCAGCAGTGAGCGCTCCCGACGTTCTGCGCATGCGCAGCCTCCCCCTCCCCGTTGCAGTACCGATTTTCGGACACGGGATGGCAGCAGTGAAGGCTCCCGACGCTCTGCGCATGCGCAGCCTCCCCCTCCCTATCGCAGTACCGATTTTCGGACACGGGATGGCAGCAGTGAGCCCTCCCGATGCTCTGCGCATGCGCAGCCTCCCCCTCCCAGTTGCAGTACCGATTTTCGGACACGCGATGGCAGCAGTGAGCGCTCCCGACGCTCTGCGCATGCGCAGCCTCCCCCTCCCCGTTGCAGTACCGATTTTCGGACACGGGATGGCAGCAGTGAGCCCTCCCGATGCTCTGCGCATGCGCAGCCTCCCCCTCCCAGTTGCAGTACCGATTTTCGGACACGGGATGGCAGCAGTGAGCACTCCCGATGCTCTGCGCATGCGCAGCCTCCCCCCTCCCCGTTGCAGTACCGATTTTCGGACACGGGATGGCAGCAGTGAGCGCTCCCGACGTTTTGCGCATGCGCAGCCTCCCCCTCCCCGTTGCAGTACCGATTTTCGGACACGGGATGGCAGCAGTGAGCGCTCCCGACCTTTTGCGCATGCGCAGCCTCCCCCTCCCCGTTGCAGTACCGACTTTCGGACACGGGATGGCAGCAGTGAGCCCTCCCGATGCTCAGCGCATGCGCGCCCCTCCGCTGGCCGTTGCAGTACCGATATTCGGACACCGTTCGGACGATAATTCTAGTAACCAGTGATGCAAATACAAAGGCTCCTAATTGGTAGACAATGACCTAACTAAGACCCTCCCCCGGCCGTGGCCGTACCGATTTTCGGACACGGGATGGCAGCAGTGAGCCCTCCCGATGCTCTGCGCATGCGCAGCCTCCCCCTCCCAGTTGCAGTACCGATTTTCGGACACGGGATGGCAGCAGTGAGCCCTCCCGATGCTCTGCGCATGCGCCCGCTCTCCCTCCCTGGGCTGGGGACTCCCAGCTTCCCATAGCGGAGGCCAGGAGGCTCCAGGGCCCCCCATATCCCATATGGGATGCCGGGAGGCTCCCAGTTCCCCATAGAGGAGGCCAGGAGGCTCCCAGCTCCCCTTATCGGAGGCCGGGTGGCTCAGATGCCCCACAGAGGAGGTCGAGAGGCTCTAGGTCTCCATAGTGGAGGCTCCCAGACTCCCATAGCAGAGGCCAGGAGGCTCAGAGGCTCCTGTATGAGAGGCCAGGAGGCTCCCAGTTCCCCATATCAGAGGCTGGGAGGCTCAGAGACCCCCCATAGTGGTAATCGCAGCTCACTTTCTACACTACTTGGAAAAATTGTGTTCTCTTAGTACAGCGGGAGAATGAGAATTATCACACAAAGAGAGAAAACTGTTAGTTGGAGAAAGAGAGACATTGCATGGAGAAAGAAGGAATTATTGGCAGGTGCAAAAGAGAAAGATTGAGAGTGTAAGGAAGAGAATTCTAGGTGGGGCAGAAGGAGAATTATTTGGGGGACAGATAGGGAAATATTAGAGGACAATGAAAAAAAGCTTTTGGCCAGGAAGACAAAGAGAATGTTTAGTGTGAGAAAATGAGAAGGATTGTCCCAAAGAAAAAAAATATATATACAGGGAGCGAGGAAGGAAATTCCTGGGAGTGAATTAGGGAGTGACAAATGAGAACCGTTAGGAAGTGAGAAAGAGATTGACTGGGGGATTAGAAAAATAGAGCGAGTACACCCCAGCCCCGAGCGCGCACCCCCGGCCCCGCTCACCTCCTCCGGCACCAGCTTCTCAGCAGCAGCGTCCACGTTGCGGAGCGGCTCCAGCACCACCTTCCTTCAACTGCCGGCCCATACACAGGATGCCCCCGCCCACCGCCACCCTTTATCAACCTCCGGTCCCACCTGTGACTCATTCTGGCCCAAGGGCCCGCAGCTGCTGCCCATCACCGAGCAGGACGGGAGAAGGGCCACGAGCCCCATCAGGGACAGCTGGGGCAGCCCGGGCAGCAGAGCCCCCACCTGCAGCTCACCAAAGTGCCAGGCAGAGCCCTGGCCCGAGCACAGGGACAAAGGGGACAGGCAGGTGGGGGCAGCGACATCAGCCCCTTTGTCCTTCAGTTTTACATTTGCGCACTCCATAAGCACCGCGTACGGCAGGATTATCCCAGAAGCCTGCATCATGCAGATACAGAGGGATCCGAGAAGCATCTCAAAAGAGAAACAAACACCCGCGTGTCCCCTGGATGCTAACCCACCAACACGCTGCACAGAGCTGCCGCACAAGACGAGACCACAGCCACCATGGAGGTGTCACCAAGAGGGGACCGAGCAAAGGGCAGGGGAGGGGGGCGAGAAAGCAGGTGACACCGGCAGGGGCCTCAAGTTGTGCCAGGGGAGATTCACATTAGATATTAGGTAACATTGCCAGATGAAAAGAGTAGTCAGTACTACTACTGTCCTGGGCAGCAATAGGCTGCCCAGCACAGTGATGGAGCCACCGCCCCTGACAGTGTTCAGGAACCATGTAGACGAAGCATTTAGATGGTTTAACAAGTGTGGTGTTGAAGGGCTTACGGTTGGACTCGATGGCCTTGAAGGTCTCTTCAAGATTACCCAAATATCAAGGTGTAGCAGTTGACAGCGACGTGTTGACACTGCCGAGTTGCTGGAGGACTGGGGGGAGCCGGGACTCACGGCCACACTTCTGCTTCTCCAATCGTCAAGCGAAACAGCGAGCACAGGGGAGCGCTCAGCACTCGTGCCTCCCCTTACCTTTCCGGCACGGCTACTCGGATGGCCGAGGGCAGCAGTGAGCAGAGCAATTTGCACGTGCATGCGCCACCCTTTGCTGTCATGGAACTCATTTTTAGGTACAGGAGGGAGTGCTGCACAACGCACGGCACACAGGTGCTGCCCTTTCAACAGCAGTTCTGCTGCACTGACACGTTCAAGGGGCTCACTCGCTTTCCAGAATGGCAGGACTTGATTTTGTGGTTATTTTTCCCCTCCCCAACAGTAACTGTAGTCAAACAGTTATTCATGCTT
Organism: Tinamus guttatus; assembly: GCF_059628265.1. Lineage (NCBI taxonomy): Eukaryota > Metazoa > Chordata > Aves > Tinamiformes > Tinamidae > Tinamus > Tinamus guttatus. The sequence goes on along the minus strand of NW_028290209.1, from coordinate 5,487 downwards.
TAAGGAATAGAAACCCCCAGTTATATACAGGTACACGTGTATCCTCCCTCCTTACCTGGACTGAAGCAGCTTCTTCAAAGGGGGCTGCAAGAAAAGCGTTCCTGTCCAGGCCGTGCTTGCACCTTCTAGAATCTTATTATGACGTCCCCAGTCTTGGTAGCCGTCAGAATGCTTCGCTCGCACATGCGAATGCAGCGGTGCAGGGAGGGAACGTAGGCCTCACCCGTGTCATTGGTCTGCGGTACCGTTTATTCGGCACGTGAGGGCAGCACGGAGGGCAAGGGAAGGCAGTCCGCGCGCACGCCTGCTTTACCACGGCAGCCCTTCTCGCAGCCACGGGACATTTGCAGTGGGCGCTCTGGGGCAAACTGCGCACGCACCCACTGTGCTGACGCTGCACAACCTCCCGCACGCGCGGGTCGTAAAGCACAGGGGAGCCACGGAGCTCCTGGCACGCAGGCGCCGAGTCAGCCCACTGACCGCACGTGCAGAGCGGTCTGCATTCGATGTACGCACGTTGGCGCGGGCACCACGAGGACGGCTTTGTTCAGGAAAGAGACTGCTCTAGTTTCCAGAATACCTTTAATTATTATTTTACTCAACCCCCATCGCCTCTATTACAGTGTAAAAACAAATCCTAATGGTTGGGCCTTTCTCATATAGATGTGCTCACATGTGCAACATACCTGGTTGGAAGCAGGCAGCTGCTTCTGAAGGCTTCAGGAACCAAGCTATCATCTGAACAGTGCAGAAATGCAGACTAAAATTACTCACAGGCTGCATTAAAAAAAAAGGAAAGACAAAAACAGTATATAAAGAAACTTTGTTTAAATTAGTGAATCCCCCCCAAAAATGTTTCAGGGCTAAATTAGTCTATTCTGCCTGCTAACTAGACTACACACAACCTGCCCCACAGGCATGTCCACAGAGGGACACGCAGGTGACACAGGGGACACCCGGGGACACGCAGGTGACACAGGGGACACCCGGGGACACGCGGTGCCCCTCCCGGCGTCCCCGTGCGCCGGCGGCTCCCGCGCCGCCTCCTGCAGCAGCCCCAGAGGCTCTCGCAGCCCCGCGGCAGCCTGCGGGGGGACGGGCCAGCGCGGCCCCAGGGACCCAAGGGCCCCGTGTCCCTGCGCGGCCCCCAGAGCCCCCACGTTCCCCCTATTCCCCCCTGATCCCCGTGTCCCCCCATGTCCCCGTGTCCCCCCATGTCCCCATCGCCCCCCTGTGTCCCCGGCTCATCCCGTCGCTGCCCAGGGCCCCACTGAGCCCCCCAGGAGCCGCTGCAGCCCCGGCTGCTCCCGCAGGGGCTCCCGGGCGCCGCCTGCGGTGAGGGGGGTTAACGAGGGGCCCTTAACGAGCCCCTTGGTTAACTCCCTCCTTAACCCCCCCATTAACGAGCCCCTTCATTAACACCCCCATTAACCCTCCCTCGTTAACGGGCCCCCTCATTAACCCCCCATTATCCCCCGCCCCCTCACTAACCCCCCCCGGATCCCGGTTTCGTACCCGGCAGCTCCAGCCCCAGCTCCATGGTCTGCGCTGGGGCACGAAGGGGTCCCAATGTCCCCCTGCTGGTGACACCAGCTCCCCCCCTTACCCGAATGTCCCGCTGTGAGTGACACTGAGTGACACCAGTCCCCCCCCGCTACCGCAATGTCCCCCTGGGGGTGTCACCAGCCCCCTCGTTACCCGAATGTCCCCCCGTGGGTGACACGAGCGCCGCCGTGACCGGAAGCCGCCGCCAACGCTGCCGCCGCCTGGGCCCTCAACTTCCGGCGACCCGCCCCTTCCGCCGCGCGTTGCCCCTGGCGACGGCCCCGCCAATCGCGCGCATTGCCCCTAGTAACGGCTCCGCCAATCCACGCTCGCTGCTGCCATCGCGTGTCCGAAAATCGGTACTGCAACGGCTGGGAGGGGGGCGCGCATGCGCAGAGCGCTCGGTAGCGCTCGCCTCTGCCATCCCGTGTCCGAAAATGGGTCCTGCAACGGCTGGGCAACAGTGAGCGCTTCCGAGCGCTCTGCGCATGCGCTCCCGCCCATAGCCGTTGCAGTACCGATATTTGGACACGCGAAGGCAGCAGCGAGGGCCCCGGAGCCCTCTACGCATGCGCCTCCTCCCCCTCCCCGTTGCAGTACCGATGTTCGGACACCGTTCGGACGATAATTCTACTAACCAGGGATGCAAATACAAAGGCTCCTGATTGGTAGACAATGATCCAACTCAGACCCTTCCCTGGCCGCTGCAGTACCGATTTTCGGACACGGGATGGCAGCAGTTGGAGACCTCTGAGCCTCCCACCCTTCACTATGGGGGTCTGGGAGCTTTCCAGCCTCCACTACGGGGGTCTCTGAGCCTCGTGCCCTCCCCTACGGGGAACTGGGAGCCTCCTGGCCTCTCATATGAGGGCCTCTGAGCCCCCTGGCCTCTGCTATGGGGGCCTGGGAGCCTCCGATATGGGGACCTCCTCTGTGGGGGCTTCTGAGCCTCCTGGCCTCCAATATGGGGTCTCTGAGCCTCTCCTATGGGGAGCTTGGAGCCACCTGGACTCCGCTATTGGGGCCTCCCGGCCTCCAATATGGGGACCTAGAGCCTCTCGTATGGGGTAGGGATCCTCCTGGCCTCCTCTGTGGGGTCCTCTGAGCCTCCTGGACTCCTCTATGAGGGCCTCTGATCCTCCCAACCTTTGCTATGGGGGGTCTGGGAGCCTCCCGGCCTCCGATATGGGGTGGCCTTTGAGCCTCCTGGACTCCGCTATGGGGAGCTGAGAGCCTCCCGGCCTCCGAGCCTCTCCTATGGGGGACCTCTAAGCCTCCCAGCCTCTGATATGGGGGTCTGGGAGCCTCCCGGCCTGCTCTATGGGGGCCTCTGAGCCTCCTGGACTCCACCATTGGGGTCTGGGAGTCTCCCAACCTCCTCTATGGGGGGTCTCTGAGCCTCTCCTATGGGGGCCTGGAGCCTCCCGGCGGGGAGGGCGCATGCGCGGCGCGCTCGGGAGCGCTCGCTGCTGCCGTCGCGCGTCCGGAATTCGGTCCGCCCGTAACGCCCCGAGCGCGCCGTGCGTGCGCCCCTCCCACGGCCGTCGCGGGTACCGATTTGCGGACAAGGGTTTTTGTGATCGAGGACGTTTTGATGATCCGTTCGAGGCTCCGGTGGCCCCGGTCCATCCACGGCCCCTCGGGAAGGGTCGGCCCCGGGCGGCACTTTCGGCGGAGGACGGAACGACCCAGAGCTGCTTCACGGATTTCCTGGACGCCTGTAATAAACTCCCGGCTCCACCCGCGGGCACTATTAAACGTGATATTAAATCATTAAATTAGATATGATATTATTAGATAGCAGGCTGTGGCAGGGGCTGCAGAAGCAGCTGCTTCGGGAGGCCAAAACACCCATGGGCGCCCCCCGCCTGGGCTGCTGCTTGCCCAGGGTCTGGCCAGGACCCGCCCCCCAGGAATCATTAGTGACCAGAGTCAACAGCAACTCGATATTCACAAGCTCTAGGTGAATTAAAAACATAAAAATTAAAATTTTTGAAAATAACCCAGCCCCTCACCCCTGAAAGAAAGTGGCGTCTTTGGATGTTTATTCTCGGGCAGGGGAGGGACCCTGGCAGCGATGGGAGGGGGGGCGGAAGGGGGCCCAGGCGTCCGGGTGGCCTTGACGGGCGCCGCTGGCGCAAGCGGCTCCGGCGGGGACGGCGCCACTGGCGCCACCAGGGACGTGGCGTCACCGCTGCGGTCACCTCCCTTGCTGTCACCTCGGTGTCCCCATCGCCCCAGGCCCTGTCCCCCCCTTGTCACTGTCTCCCCTCTGTCACCATCACCTGAGTGTCTCCGTGCCTGTCCCTGCTTTCATCACTGTCACCCCAGTGTCCCCATCACCCTGGTGTCACCATCACTCCAGTGTCACTGTTGCCCCAGTGTCTCCATGCCTGTTCCCCCTCTTTGTCACTGTCACTGCAGTGGGGACACCTTCAGCCTGGTGTCCTCATCCCCGCCTCTCCCTTGTCACCATCACCTGGGGGAGACCATCCTCCCAAGCCACTGTCACCAGTATCCCCGTGTCAACAGGGACACTTGTCACCCCTCTGTCACTGTCGTGCCCTTGTCACCGATACCCCAAGAACACTCTCACCTTCTTGTCACCAGCACCCTGGCACGCGGCCATCCATCCGCCACCAGAACTTGAGCGTCATCGTCACCCCTTGTCCGAAGGTCGCCAGCGCCTCGGGAAGCAGCGTCACCCCCCTTGTCACCGCCACCCCACCGCCGCCACCCCCCTGCGGTGGCCCGTGTCCTTCCATGTCCCCGTGTCTCCTCCCCCCCACCATGTCCCTGCTGGCGCCTTGGCGTCTGCCCCGGGGGGGGCCGCGGCCGGTGACCTCGGCGAGGGGGACAGCAAACAGCACTGGCGGCACCCGGACGCCTGGGCCCCCTTGCCAGCCCCGGCGGGGGGCAGGGGGGGCTGGACACCCCAGCCCCCACTGCTGTGGGGGGGGAAGGGGGGTCCCAGGACACCTGGGCCCCTGGACCTCTGGGGCCCTCCCACTAGCCCCAGGGGGAAGAAAGTGGCGCCAGGTGGGAAAGGCCCCAAACTTGGCTGGTTTCCACCCAAAACGAGTCCCCTTCCCTGGGGCAGGTCCCTGCCAGCCACCGGAGGAGGGGGGGGAAATTGGGGCTGCCCCTTCCCAGAAGCCGGGGGGGCGGGGGGGGGGACACAGGGGACATAAACCCGGGTGGCCCCGGGTGCCCGGCACTGCCACGATGAAGCTCACAGCCGCCACCATCCTCCTCCTCCTGCTGCTGCTGCCGGGGGCCCAGGCGTCCGGGCAGGGGGCCCAGGCGTCCGGGGGCCTCACCCGCCCCGTTCCCCTCCAGGCTCTGCTCCCCTCTTTGCTGGAGCCGCCATCGGAGGTCGGGAAGCAGCAGGTGAGTGTCACCGGGACGGGGACGGGGCCCAGGCGTCCGGGGCCGGAGCCAGCGTCCCGCGGGGGCCCAGGCGTCCGGACCCACCCCCGGCCTCGTCCCGCAGGGCCGGCGGCGCCGTCACAGCTCCCACTTCCCGCTCTGCTCCTACTGCTGCAACTGCTGCCGCAACCGGGGCTGCGGCCTCTGCTGCCGCACGTGAGCCCCGCGGCGCGGGGAGACCCTGCGGATCCTCCGGGGGAGTCTTGGAGCGCCAGGGGACCCTCCGGAGCATCCAGGGGACCCTCTGGATCATCCACGGGAGCCTTGGAGCACCCAGGGGACCCCCGGAGCGCCCAGGGGACCCTCCAGAGCACCCAGGGAACCCTCTGGAGCGCCCAGGGGACCCTCCGGATCATCCGTGGGACCTCGGAGCACCCAGGGGACCCTCCAGAGCATCCGCGGGACCTCAGAGCACCCAGGGGACCCCCCAGAGCATCCGCGGGACCTCGGAGCACCCAGGGGACTCCCGGAGCGCCCAGGGGACCCTCTGGATCATCCACGGGACCTTCGAGC
>NW_028290208.1:0-60289 GCF_059628265.1 Tinamus guttatus | reverse complement strand
GCACTTAGCAGAGTGTCCAGCTTCCAGAGGCCAGCTGCCAGAATTTTGGACCCTAGAGGTGGTCTCTGTCGGTCCCGAGACATTGCCTCTGGATTTGTGCCCAGGGTGAATTGGAGGTCCTGAGCACAGACCCGGGGCGAAGGCGCCCGGCGCCACGTCAAAAATTCCCCAAGAGCGGCGGCTTGCGATTTCGCACCACACATGGGTCGGTGATCGGGACCACCAGCACCGGCATTTCTCTGCAGCTTGGCCTCTGGGATCCAGACCTGGCCTTTTGGGGCACTTGCACTTAGCAGAGTGTCCAGCTTCCCGAGAGCCGTCGCCAGAATTTTGGACCCTAGAGGTGGTCTCTGTCGTCCGAGACATTGCCTCTGGATTTGGTGCCCAGGGTGAATTGGAGGTCTGAGCACAGACCCGGGGCGAAGGCGGCCCGGCGCCCACGTCAAAAATTCCCCAAGAGCGGCGGCTTGCGATTTCGCACCACACATGGGGTCAGTGATCGGGAGCACCAGCAACCAGCATTTCTCTGACAGCTTGGCCTCTGAGGTCCAGACCTGGCCTTTTGGGGCACTTGCACCTAGCAGAGTGTCCAGCTTCCCGAGAGCCGTCGCCAGAATTTTGGACCCTAGAGGTGGTCTCTGTCGGTCCCGAGACATTGCCTCTGGATTTGGTGCCCAGGGTGAACTTGTCTGCCCTGAACGCAGTTCTGGGGCGAAGGCGCCCGGCGCCACGTCAAGAATTCCCCAAGAGCTGCCGCTTGCGATTTGGCACCACACAGGGGTCGGTGATCGGGACCACCAGCACCGGCATTTCTCTGACAGCTTGGCCTCTGAGGTCCAGACCTGGCCTTTTGGGGCACTTGCACCTAGCAGAGTGTCCAGCTTCCCGAGAGCCGTCGTCAGAATTTTGGACCCTAGAGGTGGGTCTCTGTCGGTCCCTGAGACATTGCTCTGGATTTGGTGCCCAGGGTGAACCTGTCTGCCCTGAGCGCAGGTCTGGGGCGAGGCGCCCGGCGCCACGTCAAGAATTCCCCAAGAGCGGCCAGCTTGCGATTTCGCACCACACATGGGGGTCGGTGATCGGGACCACCAGCACCGGCATTTCTCTGGCAGCTTGGCCTCTGGGATCCAGACCTGGCCTTTTGGGGCACTTGCACTTAGCAGAGTGTCCCAGCTTCCCGAGAGCCGTCGCCAGAATTTTGGACCCTAGAGGTGGTCTCTGTCGGTCCCGAGACATTGCCTCTGGATTTGGTGCCCAGGTGAACTTGTCTGCCCTGAACGCAGTTCTGGGGCGAAGGCGCCCGGCGCCACGTCAAAAATTCCCCAAGAGCTGCCGCTTGCGATTTCGCACCACACATGGGGTCGGTGATCGGGACCACCAGCACCGGCATTTCTCTGACAGCTTGGCCTCTGGGATCCAGACCTGGCCTTTTGGGGCACTTGCACCTAGCAGAGTGTCCAGCTTCCCGAGAGCCGTCGTCAGAATTTTGGACCCTAGAGGTGGTCTCTGTCGGTCCCGAGATCATTGCCTCTGGATTTGGTGCCCAGGGTGAACCTGTCTGCCCTGAGCGCAGGTCTGGGGCGGAGGCGCCCGGCGCCACGTCAAGAATTCCCCAAGAGCTGCCGCTTGCGATTTGGCACCACACATGGGGTCGGTGATCGGGACCACCAGCACCGGCATTTCTCTGGCAGCTTGGCCTCTGGGATCCAGACCTGGCCTTTTGGGGCACTTGCACTTAGCAGAGCCGTCAGCTTCCCGAGAGCCGTCGCCAGAATTTTGGACCCTAGAGGTGGTCTCTGTCGGTCCCGAGACATTGCCTCTGGATTTGGTGCCCAGGGTGAACCTTTCTGCCCTGAGCGCAGGTCTGGGGCGAAGGCGTCCGGCGCCACGTCAAGAATTCCCAAGAGCTGCCGCTTGCGATTTCGCACCACACATGGGGTCGGTGATCGGGACCACCAGCACCGGCATTTCTCTGACAGCTTGGCTCTGGGATCCAGACCTGGCCTTTTGGGGCACTTGCACTTAGCAGAGTGTCAGCTTCCCGAGAGCCGTCGCCAGAATTTTGGACCCTAGAGGTGGTCTCTGTCGGTCCCGAGACATTGCCTCTGGATTTGGTGCCCAGGGTGAATGGAGGTCCTGAGCACAGACCCGGGGCGAAGGCCGCCCGGCGCCACGTCAAAAATTCCCCAAGAGCGGCGGCTTGCGATTTCGCACCACACATTGGGTCAGTGATCGGGAGCACCAGCACCAGCATTTCTCTGACAGCTTGGCCTCTGAGGTCCAGACCTGGCCTTTTGGGGCACTTGCACCTAGCGAGTGTCCAGCTTCCCGAGAGCCGTCGCCAGAATTTTGGACCCTAGAGGTGGTCTCTGTCCGGTCCCGAGACATTGCCTCTGGATTTGGTGCCCAGGGTGAACTTGTCTGCCTGAACGCAGTTCTGGGCGAAGGCGCCCGGGCCACGTCAAGAATTCCCAAGAGCTGCCGCTTGCGATTTGGCACCACACATGGGGTCGGTGATCGGGACCACCAGCACCGGCATTTCTATGGCAGCTTTGGCCTCTGGGATCAGACCTGGCCTTTTGGGGCACTTGCACTTAGCAGAGCGTCCAGCTTCCCGAGAGCCGTCGCCAGAATTTTGGACCCTAGAGGTGTCTCTGTCGGTCCCGAGACATTGCCTCTGGATTTGGTGCCAGGGTGAACCTTTCTGCCCTGAGCGCAGGTCTGGGGCGAAGGCGTCCGGCGCCACGTCAAGAATTTCCCCAAGAGCTGCCGCTTGCGATTTCGCATCCACACATGGGGTCGGTGATCGGGACCACCAGCACCGGCATTTCTCTGACAGCTTGGCCTCTGGGATCCAGACCTGGCCTTTTGGGGCACTTGCACCTAGCAGAGTGTCCAGCTTCCCGAGAGCCGTCGCCAGAATTTTGGACCCTAGAGGTGGTCTCTGTCGGTCCCGAGACATTGCCTCTGGATTTGTTGCCCAGGGTGAACCTGTCTGCCCTGAGCGCAGGTCTGGGGCGAAGGTGCCCGGCGCCACGTCAAGAATTCCCAAGAGCTGCCGCTTGCGATTTCGCACCACACATGGGGTCGGTGATCGGGACCACCAGCACCAGCATTTCTCTGACAGCTTGGCTCTGGATCCAGACCTGGCCTTTTGGGGCACTTGCACTAGCAGAGTGTCCAGCTTCCCGAGAGCCGTCGCCAGAATTTTGGACCCTAGAGGTGGTCTCTGTCGGTCCCGAGACATTGCCTCTGGATTGGTGCCCAGGGTGAATTGGAGGTCCTGAGCACAGACCCGGGGCGAAGGCGCCCGGCGCCACGTCAAAAATTCCCAAGAGCGCCCGCTGCGATTTCGCACCACACATGGGGTCGGTGATCGGAGCACCAGCACCAGCATTTCTCTGACAGCTTGGCCTCTGAGGTCCAGACCTGGCCTTTTGGGGCACTTGCACTAGCAGAGTGTCCAGCTTCCCGAGAGCCGTCGCCAGAATTTTGGACCCTAGAGGGTGGTCTCTGTCGGTCCCGAGACATTGCCTCTGGATTTGGTGCCCAGGGTGAACTTGTCTGCCCTGAACGCAGTTCTGGGGCGAAGGCGCCCGGCGCCACGTCAAGAATTCCCCAAGAGCTGCCGCTGCGATTTCGCACCACACATGGGGTCGGTGATCGGGACCACCAGCACCGGCATTTCTCTGACAGCTTGGCCTCTGAGGTCCAGACTGGCCTTTTGGGGCACTTGCACCTAGCAGAGTGTCCAGCTTCCCGAGAGCCGTCGTCAGAATTTTGGACCCTAGAGGTGGTCTCTGTCGGTCCCCGAGACATTGCCTCTGATTTGGTGCCAGGGTGAACCTGTCTGCCCTGAGCGCAGGTCTGGGGCGAAGGCGCCCGGCGCCACGTCAAGATTCACCAAGAGCGGCCGCTTGCGATTTCGCACCACACATGGGGTCGGTGATCGGGACCACCAGCACCGGCATTTCTCTGACACCTTCCCTCTGGGATCCAGACCTGGCCTTTTGGGGCACTTGCACTTAGCAGAGTGCCCAGCTTCCCGAGAGCCGTCGCCAGAATTTTGGACCCTAGAGGTGGTCTCTGTCGGTCCCGAGACATTGCCTCTGGATTGGTGCCCAGGGTGAATTGGAGGTCCTGAGCACAGACCCGGGGCGAAGGCGCCCGGCGCCACGTCAAAAATTCCCCAAGAGCGGCGGCTTGCGATTTCGCACCACACATGGGGTCGGTGATCGGGACCACCAGCACCGGCATTTCTCTGGCAGCTTGGCCTCTGGGATCCAGACCTGCCTTTTGGGGCACTTGCACTTAGCAGAGTGTCCAGCTTCCCGAGAGCCGTCGCCAGAATTTTGGACCCTAGAGGTGGTCTCTGTCGGTCCCGAGACATTGCCTCTGGATTTGGTGCCCAGGGTGAATTGGAGGTCCTGAGCACAGACCGGGGCGAAGGCGCCCGGCGCCACGTCAAAAATTCCCAAGAGCGGCGGGCTTGCGATTTCGCACCACACATGGGGTCAGTGATCGGGAGCACAGCACCAGCATTTCTCTGACAGCTTGGCCTCTGAGGTCCAGACCTGGCCTTTTGGGGCACTTGCACCTAGCAGAGTGTCCAGCTTCCCGAGAGCCGTCGCCAGAATTTTGGACCCTAGAGGTGGTCTCTGTCGGTCCCGAGACATTGCCTCTGGATTTGGTGCCCAGGGTGAACTTGTCTGCCCTGAACGCAGTTCTGGGGCGAAGGCGCCCGGCGCCACGTCAAGAATTCCCCAAGAGCTGCCGCTTGCGATTTGGCACCACACATGGGGTCGGTGATCGGGACCACCAGCACCGGCATTTCTCTGACAGCTTGGCCTCTGAGGTCCAGACCTGGCCTTTTGGGGCACTTGCACCTAGCAGAGTGTCCAGCTTCCCGAGAGCCGTCGTCAGAATTTTGGACCCTAGAGGTGGTCTCTGTCGGTCCCGAGACATTGCCTCTGGATTTGGTGCCCAGGGTGAACCTGTCTGCCTGAGCGCAGGTCTGGGGCGGAGGCGCCCGGCGCCACGTCAAGAATTCCCCAAGAGCGGCCGCTTGCGATTTCGCACCACACATGGGGTCGGTGATCGGGACCACCAGCACCGGCATTTCTCTGGCAGCTTGGCCTCTGGGATCCAGACCTGGCCTTTTGGGGCACTTGCACTTAGCAGAGTGTCCAGCTTCCCGAGAGCCGTCGCCAGAATTTTGGACCCTAGAGGTGGTCTCTGTCGGTCCCGAGACATTGCCTCTGGATTTGGTGCCCAGGGTGAACTTGTCTGCCCTGAACGCAGTTCTGGGGCGAAGGCGCCCGGCGCCACGTCAAAAATTCCCCAAGAGCTGCCGCTTGCGATTTCGCACCACACATGGGGTCGGTGATCGGGACCACCAGCACCGGCATTTCTCTGACAGCTTGGCCTCTGGGATCCAGACCTGGCCTTTTGGGGCACTTGCACTTAGCAAAGTGTCCAGCTTCCCGAGAGCCGTCGCCAGAATTTTGGACCCTAGAGGTGGTCTCTGTCGGTCCCGAGACATTGCCTCTGGATTTGGTGCCCAGGGTGAACCTTTCTGCCCTGAGCGCAGGTCTGGGGCGAAGGCGTCCGGCGCCACGTCAAGAATTCCCCAAGAGCTGCCGCTTGCGATTTCGCACCACACATGGGGTCGGTGATCGGGACCACCAGCACCGGCATTTCTCTGACAGCTTGGCCTCTGGGATCCAGACCTGGCCTTTTGGGGCACTTGCACCTAGCAGAGTGTCCAGCTTCCCGAGAGCCGTCGTCAGAATTTTGGACCCTAGAGGTGGTCTCTGTCGGTCCCGAGACATTGCCTCTGGATTTGGTGCCCAGGGTGAACCTGTCTGCCCTGAGCGCAGGTCTGGGGCGGAGGCGCCCGGCGCCACGTCAAGAATTCCCCAAGAGCTGCCGCTTGCGATTTCGCACCACACATGGGGTCGGTGATCGGGACCACCAGCACCGGCATTTCTCTGGCAGCTTGGCCTCTGGGATCCAGACCTGGCCTTTTGGGGCACTTGCACTTAGCAGAGCGTCCAGCTTCCCGAGAGCCGTCGTCAGAATTTTGGACCCTAGAGGTGGTCTCTGTCGGTCCCGAGACATTGCCTCTGGATTTGGTGCCCAGGGTGAACCTTTCTGCCCTGAGCGCAGGTCTGGGGCGAAGGCGTCCGGCGCCACGTCAAGAATTCCCCAAGAGCTGCCGCTTGCGATTTCGCACCACACATGGGGTCGGTGATCGGGACCACCAGCACCGGCATTTCTCTGACAGCTTGGCCTCTGGGATCCAGACCTGGCCTTTTGGGGCACTTGCACCTAGCAGAGTGTCCAGCTTCCCGAGAACCGTCGTCAGAATTTTGGACCCTAGAGGTGGTCTCTGTCGGTCCCGAGACATTGCCTCTGGATTTGGTGCCCAGGGTGAACCTGTCTGCCCTGAGCGCAGGTATGGGGCGGAGGCGCCCGGCGCCACGTCAAGAATTCCCCAAGAGCTGCCGCTTGCGATTTCGCACCACACATGGGGTCGGTGATCGGGACCACCAGCACCGGCATTTCTCTGGCAGCTTGGCCTCTGGGATCCAGACCTGGCCTTTTGGGGCACTTGCACTTAGCAGAGCGTCCAGCTTCCCGAGAGCCGTCGCCAGAATTTTGGACCCTAGAGGTGGTCTCTGTCGGTCCCGAGACATTGCCTCTGGATTTGGTGCCCAGGGTGAACCTTTCTGCCCTGAGCGCAGGTCTGGGGCGAAGGCGTCCGGCGCCACGTCAAGAATTCCCCAAGAGCTGCCGCTTGCGATTTCGCACCACACATGGGGTCGGTGATCGGGACCACCAGCACCGGCATTTCTCTGACAGCTTGGCCTCTGGGATCCAGACCTGGCCTTTTGGGGCACTTGCACCTAGCAGAGTGTCCAGCTTCCCGAGAGCCGTCGCCAGAATTTTGGACCCTAGAGGTGGTCTCTGTCGGTCCCGAGACATTGCCTCTGGATTTGGTGCCCAGGGTGAACCTGTCTGCCCTGAGCGCAGGTCTGGGGCGAAGGTGCCCGGCGCCACGTCAAGAATTCCCCAAGAGCTGCCGCTTGCGATTTCGCACCACACATGGGGTCGGTGATCGGGACCACCAGCACCGGCATTTCTCTGACAGCTTGGCCTCTGAGGTCCAGACCTGGCCTTTTGGGGCACTTGCACTTAGCAAAGTGTCCAGCTTCCCGAGAGCCGTCGCCAGAATTTTGGACCCTAGAGGTGGTCTCTGTCGGTCCCGAGACATTGCCTCTGGATTTGGTGCCCAGGGTGAACTTGTCTGCCCTGAGCGCAGGTCTGGGGCGAAGGCGTCCGGCGCCACGTCAAGAATTCCCCAAGAGCTGCCGCTTGCGATTTCGCACCACACATGGGGTCGGTGATCGGGACCACCAGCACCGGCATTTCTCTGACAGCTTGGCCTCTGAGGTCCAGACCTGGCCTTTTGGGGCACTTGCACCTAGCAGAGTGTCCAGCTTCCCGAGAGCCGTCGCCAGAATTTTGGACCCTAGAGGTGGTCTCTGTCGGTCCCGAGACATTGCCTCTGGATTTGGTGCCCAGGGTGAACCTGTCTGCCCTGAGCGCAGGTCTGGGGCGGAGGCGCCCGGCGCCACGTCAAAAATTCCCCAAGAGCTGCCGCTTGCGATTTCGCACCACACATGGGGTCGGTGATCGGGACCACCAGCACCGGCATTTCTCTGACACCTTCCCTCTGGGATCCAGACCTGGCCTTTTGGGGCACTTGCACTTAGCAGAGTGTCCAGCTTCCCGAGAGCCGTCGTCAGAATTTTGGACCCTAGAGGTGGTCTCTGTCGGTCCCGAGACATTGCCTCTGGATTTGGTGCCCAGGGTGAATTGGAGGTCCTGAGCGCAGGTCTGGGGCGAAGGCGCCCGGCGCCACGTCAAGAATTCCCCAAGAGCTGCCGCTTGCGATTTCGCACCACACATGGGGTCGGTGATCGGGAGCACCAGCACCGGCATTTCTCTGACAGCTTGGCCTCTGAGGTCCAGACCTGGCCTTTTGGGGCACTTGCACCTAGCAGAGTGTCCAGCTTCCCGAGAGCCGTCGCCAGAATTTTGGACCCTAGAGGTGGTCTCTGTCGGTCCCGAGACATTGCCTCTGGATTTGGTGCCCAGGGTGAACCTGTCTGCCCTGAACGCAGTTCTGGGGCGAAGGCGCCCGGCGCCACATCAAGAATTCCCCAAGAGCTGCCGCTTGCGATTTGGCACCACACATGGGGTCGGTGATCGGGACCACCAGCACCGGCATTTCTCTGACAGCTTGGCCTCTGAGGTCCAGACCTGGCCTTTTGGGGCACTTGCACCTAGCAGAGTGTCCAGCTTCCCGAGAGCCGTCGTCAGAATTTTGGACCCTAGAGGTGGTCTCTGTCGGTCCCGAGACATTGCCTCTGGATTTGGTGCCCAGGGTGAACCTGTCTGCCCTGAGCGCAGGTCTGGGGCGGAGGCGCCCGGCGCCACGTCAAGAATTCCCCAAGAGCTGCCGCTTGCGATTTCGCACCACACATGGGGTCGGTGATCGGGACCACCAGCACCGGCATTTCTCTGACACCTTCCCTCTGGGATCCAGACCTGGCCTTTTGGGGCACTTGCACTTAGCAGAGTGCCCAGCTTCCCGAGAGCCGTCGCCAGAATTTTGGACCCTAGAGGTGGTCTCTGTCGGTCCCGAGACATTGCCTCTGGATTTGGTGCCCAGGGTGAATTGGAGGTCCTGAGCACAGACCCGGGGCAAAGGCGCCCGGCGCCACGTCAAAAATTCCCCAAGAGCGGCGGCTTGCGATTTCGCACCACACATGGGGTCGGTGATCGGGACCACCAGCACCGGCATTTCTCTGGCAGCTTGGCCTCTGGGATCCAGACCTGGCCTTTTGGGGCACTTGCACTTAGCAGAGTGTCCAGCTTCCCGAGAGCCGTCGCCAGAATTTTGGACCCTAGAGGTGGTCTCTGTCGGTCCCGAGACATTGCCTCTGGATTTGGTGCCCAGGGTGAATTGGAGGTCCTGAGCACAGACCCGGGGCGAAGGCGCCCGGCGCCACGTCAAAAATTCCCCAAGAGCGGCGGCTTGCGATTTCGCACCACACATGGGGTCGGTGATCGGGAGCACCAGCACCAGCATTTCTCTGACAGCTTGGCCTCTGAGGTCCAGACCTGGCCTTTTGGGGCACTTGCACCTAGCAGAGTGTCCAGCTTCCCGAGAGCCGTCGCCAGAATTTTGGACCCTAGAGGTGGTCTCTGTCGGTCCCGAGACATTGCCTCTGGATTTGGTGCCCAGGGTGAACTTGTCTGCCCTGAGCGCAGGTCTGGGGCGGAGGCGCCCGGCGCCACGTCAAGAATTCCCCAAGAGCGGCCGCTTGCGATTTCGCACCACACATGGGGTCGGTGATCGGGACCACCAGCACCGGCATTTCTCTGACACCTTCCCTCTGGGATCCAGACCTGGCCTTTTGGGGCACTTGCACTTAGCAGAGTGCCCAGCTTCCCGAGAGCCGTCGCCAGAATTTTGGACCCTAGAGGTGGTCTCTGTCGGTCCCGAGACATTGCCTCTGGATTTGGTGCCCAGGGTGAATTGGAGGTCCTGAGCACAGACCCGGGGCAAAGGCGCCCGGCGCCACGTCAAAAATTCCCCAGAGAGGCGGCTTGCGATTTCGCACCACACATGGGGTCGGTGATCGGGACCACCAGCACCGGCATTTCTCTGACAGCTTGGCCTCTGGGATCCAGACCTGGCCTTTTGGGGCACTTGCACCTAGCAGAGTGTCCAGCTTCCCGAGAGCCGTCGCCAGAATTTTGGACCCTAGAGGTGGTCTCTGTCGGTCCCGAGACATTGCCTCTGGATTTGGAGCCCAGGGTGAACCTGTCTGCCCTGAGCGCAGGTCTGGGGCGAAGGCGCCCGGCGCCACGTCAAAAATTCCCCAAGAGCGGCGGCTTGCGATTTCGCACCACACATGGGGTCGGTGATCGGGACCACCAGCACCGGCATTTCTCTGACAGCTTGGCCTCTGAGGTCCAGACCTGGCCTTTTGGGGCACTTGCACCTAGCAGAGTGTCCAGCTTCCCGAGAGCCGTCGCCAGAATTTTGGACCCTAGAGGTGGTCTCTGTCGGTCCCGAGACATTGCCTCTGGATTTGGTGCCCAGGGTGAATTGGAGGTCCTGAGCACAGACCCGGGGCGAAGGCGCCCGGCGCCACGTCAAAAATTCCCCAAGAGCGGCGGCTTGCGATTTCGCACCACACATGGGGTCGGTGATCGGGACCACCAGCACCGGCATTTCTCTGGCAGCTTGGCCTCTGGGATCCAGACCTGGCCTTTTGGGGCACTTGCACTTAGCAGAGTGTCCAGCTTCCCGAGAGCCGTCGCCAGAATTTTGGACCCTAGAGGTGGTCTCTGTCGGTCCCGAGACATTGCCTCTGGATTTGGTGCCCAGGGTGAATTGGAGGTCCTGAGCACAGACCCGGGGCGAAGGCGCCCGGCGCCACGTCAAAAATTCCCCAAGAGCGGCGGCTTGCGATTTCGCACCACACATGGGGTCGGTGATCGGGAGCACCAGCACCAGCATTTCTCTGACAGCTTGGCCTCTGAGGTCCAGACCTGGCCTTTTGGGGCACTTGCACCTAGCAGAGTGTCCAGCTTCCCGAGAGCCGTCGCCAGAATTTTGGACCCTAGAGGTGGTCTCTGTCGGTCCCGAGACATTGCCTCTGGATTTGGTGCCCAGGGTGAACTTGTCTGCCCTGAACGCAGTTCTGGGGCGAAGGCGCCCGGCGCCACGTCAAGAATTCCCCAAGAGCTGCCGCTTGCGATTTGGCACCACACATGGGGTCGGTGATCGGGACCACCAGCACCGGCATTTCTCTGACAGCTTGGCCTCTGAGGTCCAGACCTGGCCTTTTGGGGCACTTGCACCTAGCAGAGTGTCCAGCTTCCCGAGAGCCGTCGTCAGAATTTTGGACCCTAGAGGTGGTCTCTGTCGGTCCCGAGACATTGCCTCTGGATTTGGTGCCCAGGGTGAACCTGTCTGCCCTGAGCGCAGGTCTGGGGCGGAGGCGCCCGGCGCCACGTCAAGAATTCCCCAAGAGCGGCCGCTTGCGATTTCGCACCACACATGGGGTCGGTGATCGGGACCACCAGCACCGGCATTTCTCTGACACCTTCCCTCTGGGATCCAGACCTGGCCTTTTGGGGCACTTGCACTTAGCAGAGTGCCCAGCTTCCCGAGAGCCGTCGCCAGAATTTTGGACCCTAGAGGTGGTCTCTGTCGGTCCCGAGACATTGCCTCTGGATTTGGTGCCCAGGGTGAATTGGAGGTCCTGAGCACAGACCCGGGGCAAAGGCGCCCGGCGCCACGTCAAAAATTCCCCAGAGAGGCGGCTTGCGATTTCGCACCACACATGGGGTCGGTGATCGGGACCACCAGCACCGGCATTTCTCTGACAGCTTGGCCTCTGGGATCCAGACCTGGCCTTTTGGGGCACTTGCACCTAGCAGAGTGTCCAGCTTCCCGAGAGCCGTCGCCAGAATTTTGGACCCTAGAGGTGGTCTCTGTCGGTCCCGAGACATTGCCTCTGGATTTGGTGCCCAGGGTGAATTGGAGGTCCTGAGCACAGACCCGGGGCGAAGGCGCCCGGCGCCACGTCAAAAATTCCCCAAGAGCGGCGGCTTGCGATTTCGCACCACACATGGGGTCGGTGATCGGGAGCACCAGCACCAGCATTTCTCTGACAGCTTGGCCTCTGAGGTCCAGACCTGGCCTTTTGGGGCACTTGCACTTAGCAGAGTGTCCAGCTTCCCGAGAGCCGTCGCCAGAATTTTGGACCCTAGAGGTGGTCTCTGTCGGTCCCGAGACATTGCCTCTGGATTTGGTGCCCAGGGTGAACTTGTCTGCCCTGAACGCAGTTCTGGGGCGAAGGCGCCCGGCGCCACGTCAAGAATTCCCCAAGAGCTGCCGCTTGCGATTTCGCACCACACATGGGGTCGGTGATCGGGACCACCAGCACCGGCATTTCTCTGACAGCTTGGCCTCTGAGGTCCAGACCTGGCCTTTTGGGGCACTTGCACCTAGCAGAGTGTCCAGCTTCCCGAGAGCCGTCGTCAGAATTTTGGACCCTAGAGGTGGTCTCTGTCGGTCCCGAGACATTGCCTCTGGATTTGGTGCCCAGGGTGAACCTGTCTGCCCTGAGCGCAGGTCTGGGGCGGAGGCGCCCGGCGCCACGTCAAGAATTCCCCAAGAGCTGCCGCTTGCGATTTCGCACCACACATGGGGTCGGTGATCGGGACCACCAGCACCGGCATTTCTCTGGCAGCTTGGCCTCTGGGATCCAGACCTGGCCTTTTGGGGCACTTGCACTTAGCAGAGTGTCCAGCTTCCCGAGAGCCGTCGCCAGAATTTTGGACCCTAGAGGTGGTCTCTGTCGGTCCCGAGACATTGCCTCTGGATTTGGTGCCCAGGGTGAATTGGAGGTCCTGAGCGCAGGTCTGGGGCGAAGGCGCCCGGCGCCACGTCAAGAATTCCCCAAGAGCTGCCGCTTGCGATTTGGCACCACACATGGGGTCGGTGATCGGGACCACCAGCACCGGCATTTCTCTGACAGCTTGGCCTCTGGGATCCAGACCTGGCCTTTTGGGGCACTTGCACCTAGCAGAGTGTCCAGCTTCCCGAGAGCCGTCGTCAGAATTTTGGACCCTAGAGGTGGTCTCTGTCGGTCCCGAGACATTGCCTCTGGATTTGGTGCCCAGGTTGAACCTTTCTGCCCTGAGCGCAGGTCTGGGGCGGAGGCGCCCGGCGCCACGTCAAGAATTCCCCAAGAGCTGCCGCTTGCGATTTCGCACCACACATGGGGTCGGTGATCGGGACCACCAGCACCGGCATTTCTCTGGCAGCTTGGCCTCTGGGATCCAGACCTGGCCTTTTGGGGCACTTGCACCTAGCAGAGTGTCCAGCTTCCCGAGAGCCGTCGCCAGAATTTTGGACCCTAGAGGTGGTCTCTGTCGGTCCCGAGACATTGCCTCTGGATTTGGTGCCCAGGGTGAACCTGTCTGCCCTGAGCGCAGGTCTGGGGCGAAGGCGCCCGGCGCCACGTCAAGAATTCCCCAAGAGCTGCCGCTTGCGATTTCGCACCACACATGGGGTCGGTGATCGGGACCACCAGCACCGGCATTTCTCTGGCAGCTTGGCCTCTGGGATCCAGACCTGGCCTTTTGGGGCACTTGCACTTAGCAGAGCGTCCAGCTTCCCGAGAGCCGTCGCCAGAATTTTGGACCCTAGAGGTGGTCTCTGTCGGTCCCGAGACATTGCCTCTGGATTTGGTGCCCAGGGTGAACCTGTCTGCCCTGAGCGCAGGTCTGGGGCGAAGGCGCCCGGCGCCACGTCAAGAATTCCCCAAGAGCTGCCGCTTGCGATTTCGCACCACACATGGGGTCGGTGATCGGGACCACCAGCACCAGCATTTCTCTGACAGCTTGGCCTCTGGGATCCAGACCTGGCCTTTTGGGGCACTTGCACTTAGCAGAGTGTCCAGCTTCCCGAGAGCCGTCGCCAGAATTTTGGACCCTAGAGGTGGTCTCTGTCGGTCCCGAGACATTGCCTCTGGATTTGGTGCCCAGGGTGAATTGGAGGTCCTGAGCACAGACCCAGGGCGAAGGCGCCCGGCGCCACGTCAAAAATTCCCCAAGAGCGGCCGCTTGCGATTTCGCACCACACATGGGGTCGGTGATCGGGAGCACCAGCACCAGCATTTCTCTGACAGCTTGGCCTCTGAGGTCCAGACCTGGCCTTTTGGGGCACTTGCACCTAGCAGAGTGTCCAGCTTCCCGAGAGCCGTCGCCAGAATTTTGGACCCTAGAGGTGGTCTCTGTCGGTCCCGAGACATTGCCTCTGGATTTGGTGCCCAGGTTGAACCTTTCTGCCCTGAGCGCAGGTCTGGGGCGGAGGCGCCCGGCGCCACGTCAAGAATTCCCCAAGAGCTGCCGCTTGCGATTTCGCACCACACATGGGGTCGGTGATCGGGACCACCAGCACCGGCATTTCTCTGGCAGCTTGGCCTCTGGGATCCAGACCTGGCCTTTTGGGGCACTTGCACCTAGCAGAGTGTCCAGCTTCCCGAGAGCCGTCGCCAGAATTTTGGACCCTAGAGGTGGTCTCTGTCGGTCCCGAGACATTGCCTCTGGATTTGGTGCCCAGGGTGAACCTGTCTGCCCTGAGCGCAGGTCTGGGGCGAAGGCGCCCGGCGCCACGTCAAGAATTCCCCAAGAGCTGCCGCTTGCGATTTCGCACCACACATGGGGTCGGTGATCGGGACCACCAGCACCGGCATTTCTCTGGCAGCTTGGCCTCTGGGATCCAGACCTGGCCTTTTGGGGCACTTGCACTTAGCAGAGCGTCCAGCTTCCCGAGAGCCGTCGCCAGAATTTTGGACCCTAGAGGTGGTCTCTGTCGGTCCCGAGACATTGCCTCTGGATTTGGTGCCCAGGGTGAACCTGTCTGCCCTGAGCGCAGGTCTGGGGCGAAGGCGCCCGGCGCCACGTCAAGAATTCCCCAAGAGCTGCCGCTTGCGATTTCGCACCACACATGGGGTCGGTGATCGGGACCACCAGCACCAGCATTTCTCTGACAGCTTGGCCTCTGGGATCCAGACCTGGCCTTTTGGGGCACTTGCACTTAGCAGAGTGTCCAGCTTCCCGAGAGCCGTCGCCAGAATTTTGGACCCTAGAGGTGGTCTCTGTCGGTCCCGAGACATTGCCTCTGGATTTGGTGCCCAGGGTGAATTGGAGGTCCTGAGCACAGACCCAGGGCGAAGGCGCCCGGCGCCACGTCAAAAATTCCCCAAGAGCGGCCGCTTGCGATTTCGCACCACACATGGGGTCGGTGATCGGGAGCACCAGCACCAGCATTTCTCTGACAGCTTGGCCTCTGAGGTCCAGACCTGGCCTTTTGGGGCACTTGCACCTAGCAGAGTGTCCAGCTTCCCGAGAGCCGTCGCCAGAATTTTGGACCCTAGAGGTGGTCTCTGTCGGTCCCGAGACATTGCCTCTGGATTTGGTGCCCAGGGTGAACTTGTCTGCCCTGAACGCAGTTCTGGGGCGAAGGCGCCCGGCGCCACGTCAAGAATTCCCCAAGAGCTGCCGCTTGCGATTTGGCACCACACATGGGGTCGGTGATCGGGACCACCAGCACCGGCATTTCTCTGACAGCTTGGCCTCTGAGGTCCAGACCTGGCCTTTTGGGGCACTTGCACCTAGTAGAGTGTCCAGCTTCCCGAGAGCCGTCGTCAGAATTTTGGACCCTAGAGGTGGTCTCTGTCGGTCCCGAGACATTGCCTCTGGATTTGGTGCCCAGGGTGAACCTGTCTGCCCTGAGCGCAGGTCTGGGGCGAAGGCGCCCGGCGCCATGTCAAAAATTCCCCAAGAGCTGCCGCTTGCGATTTCGCACCACACATGGGGTCGGTGATCGGGACCACCAGCACCGGCATTTCTCTGACACCTTCCCTCTGGGATCCAGACCTGGCCTTTTGGGGCACTTGCACTTAGCAGAGTGCCCAGCTTCCCGAGAGCCGTCGCCAGAATTTTGGACCCTAGAGGTGGTCTCTGTCGGTCCCGAGACATTGCCTCTGGATTTGGTGCCCAGGGTGAATTGGAGGTCCTGAGCACAGACCCGGGGCGAAGGCGCCCGGCGCCACGTCAAAAATTCCCCAAGAGCGGCGGCTTGCGATTTCGCACCACACATGGGGTCAGTGATCGGGAGCACCAGCACCAGCATTTCTCTGACAGCTTGGCCTCTGAGGTCCAGACCTGGCCTTTTGGGGCACTTGCACCTAGCAGAGTGTCCAGCTTCCCGAGAGCCGTCGCCAGAATTTTGGACCCTAGAGGTGGTCTCTGTCGGTCCCGAGACATTGCCTCTGGATTTGGTGCCCAGGGTGAACTTGTCTGCCCTGAACGCAGTTCTGGGGCGAAGGCGCCCGGCGCCACGTCAAGAATTCCCCAAGAGCTGCCGCTTGCGATTTGGCACCACACATGGGGTCGGTGATCGGGACCACCAGCACCGGCATTTCTCTGACAGCTTGGCCTCTGAGGTCCAGACCTGGCCTTTTGGGGCACTTGCACCTAGCAGAGTGTCCAGCTTCCCGAGAGCCGTCGTCAGAATTTTGGACCCTAGAGGTGGTCTCTGTCGGTCCCGAGACATTGCCTCTGGATTTGGTGCCCAGGGTGAACCTGTCTGCCCTGAGCGCAGGTCTGGGGCGGAGGCGCCCGGCGCCACGTCAAGAATTCCCCAAGAGCGGCCGCTTGCGATTTCGCACCACACATGGGGTCGGTGATCGGGACCACCAGCACCGGCATTTCTCTGGCAGCTTGGCCTCTGGGATCCAGACCTCGCCTTTTGGGGCACTTGCACTTAGCAGAGTGTCCAGCTTCCCGAGAGCCGTCGCCAGAATTTTGGACCCTAGAGGTGGTCTCTGTCGGTCCCGAGACATTGCCTCTGGATTTGGTGCCCAGGGTGAACTTGTCTGCCCTGAACGCAGTTCTGGGGCGAAGGCGCCCGGCGCCACGTCAAGAATTCCCCAAGAGCTGCCGCTTGCGATTTCGCACCACACATGGGGTCGGTGATCGGGACCACCAGCACCGGCATTTCTCTGACAGCTTGGCCTCTGGGATCCAGACCTGGCCTTTTGGGGCACTTGCACTTAGCAAAGTGTCCAGCTTCCCGAGAGCCGTCGCCAGAATTTTGGACCCTAGAGGTGGTCTCTGTCGGTCCCGAGACATTGCCTCTGGATTTGGTGCCCAGGGTGAACCTTTCTGCCCTGAGCGCAGGTCTGGGGCGAAGGCGTCCGGCGCCACGTCAAGAATTCCCCAAGAGCTGCCGCTTGCGATTTCGCACCACACATGGGGTCGGTGATCGGGACCACCAGCACCGGCATTTCTCTGACAGCTTGGCCTCTGGGATCCAGACCTGGCCTTTTGGGGCACTTGCACCTAGCAGAGTGTCCAGCTTCCCGAGAGCCGTCGTCAGAATTTTGGACCCTAGAGGTGGTCTCTGTCGGTCCCGAGACATTGCCTCTGGATTTGGTGCCCAGGGTGAACCTGTCTGCCCTGAGCGCAGGTCTGGGGCGGAGGCGCCCGGCGCCACGTCAAGAATTCCCCAAGAGCTGCCGCTTGCGATTTCGCACCACACATGGGGTCGGTGATCGGGACCACCAGCACCGGCATTTCTCTGGCAGCTTGGCCTCTGGGATCCAGACCTGGCCTTTTGGGGCACTTGCACTTAGCAGAGCGTCCAGCTTCCCGAGAGCCGTCGCCAGAATTTTGGACCCTAGAGGTGGTCTCTGTCGGTCCCGAGACATTGCCTCTGGATTTGGTGCCCAGGGTGAACCTTTCTGCCCTGAGCGCAGGTCTGGGGCGAAGGCGTCCGGCGCCACGTCAAGAATTCCCCAAGAGCTGCCGCTTGCGATTTCGCACCACACATGGGGTCGGTGATCGGGACCACCAGCACCGGCATTTCTCTGACAGCTTGGCCTCTGGGATCCAGACCTGGCCTTTTGGGGCACTTGCACCTAGCAGAGTGTCCAGCTTCCCGAGAGCCGTCGCCAGAATTTTGGACCCTAGAGGTGGTCTCTGTCGGTCCCGAGACATTGCCTCTGGATTTGGTGCCCAGGGTGAACCTGTCTGCCCTGAGCGCAGGTCTGGGGCGAAGGCGCCCGGCGCCACGTCAAGAATTCACCAAGAGCGGCCGCTTGCGATTTCGCACCACACATGGGGTCGGTGATCGGGACCACCAGCACCGGCATTTCTCTGACACCTTCCCTCTGGGATCCAGACCTGGCCTTTTGGGGCACTTGCACTTAGCAGAGTGTCCAGCTTCCCGAGAGCCGTCGCCAGAATTTTGGACCCTAGAGGTGGTCTCTGTCGGTCCCGAGACATTGCCTCTGGATTTGGTGCCCAGGGTGAATTGGAGGTCCTGAGCACAGACCCGGGGCGAAGGCGCCCGGCGCCACGTCAAAAATTCCCCAAGAGCGGCGGCTTGCGATTTCGCACCACACATGGGGTCGGTGATCGGGACCACCAGCACCGGCATTTCTCTGGCAGCTTGGCCTCTGGGATCCAGACCTGGCCTTTTGGGGCACTTGCACTTAGCAGAGTGTCCAGCTTCCCGAGAGCCGTCGCCAGAATTTTGGACCCTAGAGGTGGTCTCTGTCGGTCCCGAGACATTGCCTCTGGATTTGGTGCCCAGGGTGAATTGGAGGTCCTGAGCACAGACCCGGGGCGAAGGCGCCCGGCGCCACGTCAAAAATTCCCCAAGAGCGGCGGCTTGCGATTTGGCACCACACATGGGGTCGGTGATCGGGACCACCAGCACCGGCATTTCTCTGACAGCTTGGCCTCTGAGGTCCAGACCTGGCCTTTTGGGGCACTTGCACCTAGCAGAGTGTCCAGCTTCCCGAGAGCCGTCGTCAGAATTTTGGACCCTAGAGGTGGTCTCTGTCGGTCCCGAGACATTGCCTCTGGATTTGGTGCCCAGGGTGAACCTGTCTGCCCTGAGCGCAGGTCTGGGGCGGAGGCGCCCGGCGCCACGTCAAGAATTCCCCAAGAGCGGCCGCTTGCGATTTCGCACCACACATGGGGTCGGTGATCGGGACCACCAGCACCGGCATTTCTCTGGCAGCTTGGCCTCTGGGATCCAGACCTGGCCTTTTGGGGCACTTGCACTTAGCAGAGTGTCCAGCTTCCCGAGAGCCGTCGCCAGAATTTTGGACCCTAGAGGTGGTCTCTGTCGGTCCCGAGACATTGCCTCTGGATTTGGTGCCCAGGGTGAACTTGTCTGCCCTGAACGCAGTTCTGGGGCGAAGGCGCCCGGCGCCACGTCAAAAATTCCCCAAGAGCTGCCGCTTGCGATTTCGCACCACACATGGGGTCGGTGATCGGGACCACCAGCACCGGCATTTCTCTGACAGCTTGGCCTCTGGGATCCAGACCTGGCCTTTTGGGGCACTTGCACTTAGCAAAGTGTCCAGCTTCCCGAGAGCCGTCGCCAGAATTTTGGACCCTAGAGGTGGTCTCTGTCGGTCCCGAGACATTGCCTCTGGATTTGGTGCCCAGGGTGAACCTGTCTGCCCTGAGCGCAGGTCTGGGGCGAAGGTGCCCGGCGCCACGTCAAGAATTCCCCAAGAGCTGCCGCTTGCGATTTCGCACCACACATGGGGTCGGTGATCGGGACCACCAGCACCAGCATTTCTCTGACAGCTTGGCCTCTGGGATCCAGACCTGGCCTTTTGGGGCACTTGCACTTAGCAGAGTGTCCAGCTTCCCGAGAGCCGTCGCCAGAATTTTGGACCCTAGAGGTGGTCTCTGTCGGTCCCGAGACATTGCCTCTGGATTTGGTGCCCAGGGTGAATTGGAGGTCCTGAGCACAGACCCAGGGCGAAGGCGCCCGGCGCCACGTCAAAAATTCCCCAAGAGCGGCCGCTTGCGATTTCGCACCACACATGGGGTCGGTGATCGGGAGCACCAGCACCAGCATTTCTCTGACAGCTTGGCCTCTGAGGTCCAGACCTGGCCTTTTGGGGCACTTGCACCTAGCAGAGTGTCCAGCTTCCCGAGAGCCGTCGCCAGAATTTTGGACCCTAGAGGTGGTCTCTGTCGGTCCCGAGACATTGCCTCTGGATTTGGTGCCCAGGGTGAACTTGTCTGCCCTGAACGCAGTTCTGGGGCGAAGGCGCCCGGCGCCACGTCAAGAATTCCCCAAGAGCTGCCGCTTGCGATTTGGCACCACACATGGGGTCGGTGATCGGGACCACCAGCACCGGCATTTCTCTGACAGCTTGGCCTCTGAGGTCCAGACCTGGCCTTTTGGGGCACTTGCACCTAGCAGAGTGTCCAGCTTCCCGAGAGCCGTCGTCGAATTTTGGACCCTAGAGGTGGTCTCTGTCGGTCCCGAGACATTGCCTCTGGATTTGGTGCCCAGGGTGAACCTGTCTGCCCTGAGCGCAGGTCTGGGGCGAAGGCGCCCGGCGCCACGTCAAGAATTCCCCAAGAGCTGCCGCTTGCGATTTCGCACCACACATGGGGTCGGTGATCGGGACCACCAGCACCGGCATTTCTCTGACACCTTCCCTCTGGGATCCAGACCTGGCCTTTTGGGGGCACTTGCACTTAGCAGAGTGCCCAGCTTCCCGAGAGCCGTCGCCAGAATTTTGGACCCTAGAGGTGGTCTCTGTCGGTCCCGAGACATTGCCTCTGGATTTGGTGCCCAGGGTGAATTGGAGGTCCTGAGCACAGACCCGGGGCGAAGGCGCCCGGCGCCACGTCAAAAATTCCCAAGAGCGGCGGCTTGCGATTTCGCACCACACATGGGGTCGGTGATCGGGACCACCAGCACCGGCATTTCTCTGGCAGCTTGGCCTCTGGGATCCAGACCTGGCCTTTTGGGGCACTTGCACTTAGCAGAGTGTCCAGCTTCCCGAGAGCCGTCGCCAGAATTTTGGACCCTAGAGGTGGTCTCTGTCGGTCCCGAGACATTGCCTCTGGATTTGGTGCCCAGGGTGAATTGGAGGTCCTGAGCACAGACCCCGGGGCGAAGGCGCCCGGCGCCACGTCAAGAATTCCCAAGAGCTGCCGCTTGCGATTTGGCACCACACATGGGGTCGGTGATCGGGACCACCAGCACCGGCATTTCTCTGACAGCTTGGCCTCTGAGGTCCAGACCTGGCCTTTTGGGGCACTTGCACCTAGCAGAGTGTCCAGCTTCCCGAGAGCCGTCGTCAGAATTTTGGACCCTAGAGGTGGTCTCTGTCGGTCCCGAGACATTGCCTCTGGATTTGGTGCCCAGGGTGAACCTGTCTGCCCTGAGCGCAGGTCTGGGGCGGAGGCGCCCGGCGCCACGTCAAGAATTCCCCAAGAGCGGCCGCTTGCGATTTCGCACCACACATGGGGTCGGTGATCGGGACCACCAGCACCGGCATTTCTCTGGCAGCTTGGCCTCTGGGATCCAGACCTGGCCTTTTGGGGCACTTGCACTTAGCAGAGTGTCCAGCTTCCCCGAGAGCCGTCGCCAGAATTTTGGACCCTAGAGGTGGTCTCTGTCGGTCCCGAGACATTGCCTCTGGATTTGGTGCCCAGGGTGAATTGGAGGTCCTGAGCACAGACCCGGGGCGAAGGCGCCCGGCGCCACGTCAAGAATTCCCCAAGAGCTGCCGCTTGCGATTTGGCACCACACATGGGGTCGGTGATCGGGACCACCAGCACCGGCATTTCTCTGACAGCTTGGCCTCTGAGGTCCAGACCTGGCCTTTTGGGGCACTTGCACCTAGCAGAGTGTCCAGCTTCCCGAGAGCCGTCGTCAGAATTTTGGACCCTAGAGGTGGTCTCTGTCGGTCCCGAGACAT
The DNA here is from genome assembly GCF_059628265.1 of Tinamus guttatus. Taxonomy (NCBI): domain Eukaryota; kingdom Metazoa; phylum Chordata; class Aves; order Tinamiformes; family Tinamidae; genus Tinamus; species Tinamus guttatus. The sequence continues at coordinate 38,879 of NW_028290208.1, read as the reverse complement.
TGCCTCTGGATTTGGTGCCCAGGGTGAACCTGTCTGCCCTGAGCGCAGGTCTGGGGCGGAGGCGCCCGGCGCCACGTCAAGAATTCCCCAAGAGCGGCCGCTTGCGATTTCGCACCACACATGGGGTCGGTGATCGGGACCACCAGCACCGGCATTTCTCTGGCAGCTTGGCCTCTGGGATCCAGACCTGGCCTTTTGGGGCACTTGCACTTAGCAGAGTGTCCAGCTTCCCGAGAGCCGTCGCCAGAATTTTGGACCCTAGAGGTGGTCTCTGTCGGTCCCGAGGACATTGCCTCTGGATTTGGTGCCCAGGGTGAACTTGTCTGCCCTGAACGCAGTTCTGGGGCGAAGGCGCCCGGCGCCACGTCAAGAATTCCCCAAGAGCTGCCGCTTGCGATTTCGCACCACACATGGGGTCGGTGATCGGGACCACCAGCACCGGCATTTCTCTGACAGCTTGGCCTCTGGGATCCAGACCTGGCCTTTTGGGGCACTTGCACTTAGCAAAGTGTCCAGCTTCCCGAGAGCCGTCGCCAGAATTTTGGACCCTAGAGGTGGTCTCTGTCGGTCCCGAGACATTGCCTCTGGATTTGGTGCCCAGGGTGAACCTTTCTGCCCTGAGCGCAGGTCTGGGGCGAAGGCGTCCGGCGCCACGTCAAGAATTCCCCAAGAGCTGCCGCTTGCGATTTCGCACCACACATGGGGTCGGTGATCGGGACCACCAGCACCGGCATTTCTCTGACAGCTTGGCCTCTGGGATCCAGACCTGGCCTTTTGGGGCACTTGCACCTAGCAGAGTGTCCAGCTTCCCGAGAGCCGTCGTCAGAATTTTGGACCCTAGAGGTGGTCTCTGTCGTCCCGAGACATTGCCTCTGGATTTGGTGCCCAGGGTGAACCTGTCTGCCCTGAGCGCAGGTTTGGGGCGGAGGCGCCCGGCGCCACGTCAAGAATTCCCCAAGAGCTGCCGCTTGCGATTTCGCACCACACATGGGGTCGGTGATCGGGACCACCAGCACCGGCATTTCTCTGGCAGCTTGGCCTCTGGGATCCAGACCTGGCCTTTTGGGGCACTTGCACTTAGCAGAGCGTCCAGCTTCCCGAGAGCCGTCGCCAGAATTTTGGACCCTAGAGGTGGTCTCTGTCGGTCCCGAGACATTGCCTCTGGATTTGGTGCCCAGGGTGAACCTTTCTGCCCTGAGCGCAGGTCTGGGGCGAAGGCGTCCGGCGCCACGTCAAGAATTCCCCAAGAGCTGCCGCTTGCGATTTCGCACCACACATGGGGTCGGTGATCGGGACCACCAGCACCGGCATTTCTCTGACAGCTTGGCCTCTGGGATCCAGACCTGGCCTTTTGGGGCACTTGCACCTAGCAGAGTGTCCAGCTTCCCGAGAGCCGTCGCCAGAATTTTGGACCCTAGAGGTGGTCTCTGTCGGTCCCGAGACATTGCCTCTGGATTTGGTGCCCAGGGTGAACCTGTCTGCCCTGAGCGCAGGTCTGGGGCGAAGGTGCCCGGCGCCACGTCAAGAATTCCCCAAGAGCTGCCGCTTGCGATTTCGCACCACACATGGGGTCGGTGATCGGGACCACCAGCACCAGCATTTCTCTGACAGCTTGGCCTCTGGGATCCAGACCTGGCCTTTTGGGGCACTTGCACTTAGCAGAGTGTCCAGCTTCCCGAGAGCCGTCGCCAGAATTTTGGACCCTAGAGGTGGTCTCTGTCGGTCCCGAGACATTGCCTCTGGATTTGGTGCCCAGGGTGAATTGGAGGTCCTGAGCACAGACCCAGGGCGAAGGCGCCCGGCGCCACGTCAAAAATTCCCCAAGAGCGGCCGCTTGCGATTTCGCACCACACATGGGGTCGGTGATCGGGAGCACCAGCACCAGCATTTCTCTGACAGCTTGGCCTCTGAGGTCCAGACCTGGCCTTTTGGGGCACTTGCACCTAGCAGAGTGTCCAGCTTCCCGAGAGCCGTCGCCAGAATTTTGGACCCTAGAGGTGGTCTCTGTCGGTCCCGAGACATTGCCTCTGGATTTGGTGCCCAGGGTGAACTTGTCTGCCCTGAACGCAGTTCTGGGGCGAAGGCGCCCGGCGCCACGTCAAGAATTCCCCAAGAGCTGCCGCTTGCGATTTGGCACCACACATGGGGTCGGTGATCGGGACCACCAGCACCGGCATTTCTCTGACAGCTTGGCCTCTGAGGTCCAGACCTGGCCTTTTGGGGCACTTGCACCTAGCAGAGTGTCCAGCTTCCCGAGAGCCGTCGTCAGAATTTTGGACCCTAGAGGTGGTCTCTGTCGGTCCCGAGACATTGCCTCTGGATTTGGTGCCCAGGGTGAACCTGTCTGCCCTGAGCGCAGGTCTGGGGCGAAGGCGCCCGGCGCCACGTCAAGAATTCCCCAAGAGCTGCCGCTTGCGATTTCGCACCACACATGGGGTCGGTGATCGGGACCACCAGCACCGGCATTTCTCTGACACCTTCCCTCTGGGATCCAGACCTGGCCTTTTGGGGCACTTGCACTTAGCAGAGTGTCCAGCTTCCCGAGAGCCGTCGCCAGAATTTTGGACCCTAGAGGTGGTCTCTGTCGGTCCCGAGACATTGCCTCTGGATTTGGTGCCCAGGGTGAATTGGAGGTCCTGAGCACAGACCCGGGGCGAAGGCGCCCGGCGCCACGTCAAAAATTCCCCAAGAGCGGCGGCTTGCGATTTCGCACCACACATGGGGTCAGTGATCGGGAGCACCAGCACCAGCATTTCTCTGACAGCTTGGCCTCTGAGGTCCAGACCTGGCCTTTTGGGGCACTTGCACCTAGCAGAGTGTCCAGCTTCCCGAGAGCCGTCGCCAGAATTTTGGACCCTAGAGGTGGTCTCTGTCGGTCCCGAGACATTGCCTCTGGATTTGGTGCCCAGGGTGAACTTGTCTGCCCTGAACGCAGTTCTGGGGCGAAGGCGCCCGGCGCCACGTCAAGAATTCCCCAAGAGCTGCCGCTTGCGATTTGGCACCACACATGGGGTCGGTGATCGGGACCACCAGCACCGGCATTTCTCTGGCAGCTTGGCCTCTGGGATCCAGACCTGGCCTTTTGGGGCACTTGCACTTAGCAGAGCGTCCAGCTTCCCGAGAGCCGTCGCCAGAATTTTGGACCCTAGAGGTGGTCTCTGTCGGTCCCGAGACATTGCCTCTGGATTTGGTGCCCAGGGTGAACCTTTCTGCCCTGAGCGCAGGTCTGGGGCGAAGGCGTCCGGCGCCACGTCAAGAATTCCCCAAGAGCTGCCGCTTGCGATTTCGCACCACACATGGGGTCGGTGATCGGGACCACCAGCACCGGCATTTCTCTGACAGCTTGGCCTCTGGGATCCAGACCTGGCCTTTTGGGGCACTTGCACCTAGCAGAGTGTCCAGCTTCCCGAGAGCCGTCGCCAGAATTTTGGACCCTAGAGGTGGTCTCTGTCGGTCCCGAGACATTGCCTCTGGATTTGGTGCCCAGGGTGAACCTGTCTGCCCTGAGCGCAGGTCTGGGGCGAAGGTGCCCGGCGCCACGTCAAGAATTCCCCAAGAGCTGCCGCTTGCGATTTCGCACCACACATGGGGTCGGTGATCGGGACCACCAGCACCAGCATTTCTCTGACAGCTTGGCCTCTGGGATCCAGACCTGGCCTTTTGGGGCACTTGCACTTAGCAGAGTGTCCAGCTTCCCGAGAGCCGTCGCCAGAATTTTGGACCCTAGAGGTGGTCTCTGTCGGTCCCGAGACATTGCCTCTGGATTTGGTGCCCAGGGTGAATTGGAGGTCCTGAGCACAGACCCGGGGCGAAGGCGCCCGGCGCCACGTCAAAAATTCCCCAAGAGCGGCCGCTTGCGATTTCGCACCACACATGGGGTCGGTGATCGGGAGCACCAGCACCAGCATTTCTCTGACAGCTTGGCCTCTGAGGTCCAGACCTGGCCTTTTGGGGCACTTGCACCTAGCAGAGTGTCCAGCTTCCCGAGAGCCGTCGCCAGAATTTTGGACCCTAGAGGTGGTCTCTGTCGGTCCCGAGACATTGCCTCTGGATTTGGTGCCCAGGGTGAACTTGTCTGCCCTGAACGCAGTTCTGGGGCGAAGGCGCCCGGCGCCACGTCAAAAATTCCCCAAGAGCTGCCGCTTGCGATTTGGCACCACACATGGGGTCGGTGATCGGGACCACCAGCACCGGCATTTCTCTGACAGCTTGGCCTCTGAGGTCCAGACCTGGCCTTTTGGGGCACTTGCACCTAGCAGAGTGTCCAGCTTCCCGAGAGCCGTCGTCAGAATTTTGGACCCTAGAGGTGGTCTCTGTCGGTCCCGAGACATTGCCTCTGGATTTGGTGCCCAGGGTGAACCTGTCTGCCCTGAGCGCAGGTCTGGGGCGAAGGCGCTCGGCGCCACGTCAAGAATTCACCAAGAGCTGCCGCTTGCGATTTCGCACCACACATGGGGTCGGTGATCGGGACCACCAGCACCGGCATTTCTCTGACACCTTCCCTCTGGGATCCAGACCTGGCCTTTTGGGGCACTTGCACTTAGCAGAGTGCCCAGCTTCCCGAGAGCCGTCGCCAGAATTTTGGACCCTAGAGGTGGTCTCTGTCGGTCCCGAGACATTGCCTCTGGATTTGGTGCCCAGGGTGAATTGGAGGTCCTGAGCACAGACCCGGGGCGAAGGCGCCCGGCGCCACGTCAAGAATTCCCCAAGAGCGGCGGCTTGCGATTTCGCACCACACATGGGGTCGGTGATCGGGACCACCAGCACCGGCATTTCTCTGGCAGCTTGGCCTCTGGGATCCAGACCTGGCCTTTTGGGGCACTTGCACTTAGCAGAGTGTCCAGCTTCCCGAGAGCCGTCGCCAGAATTTTGGACCCTAGAGGTGGTCTCTGTCGGTCCCGAGACATTGCCTCTGGATTTGGTGCCCAGGGTGAATTGGAGGTCCTGAGCACAGACCCGGGGCGAAGGCGCCCGGCGCCACGTCAAAAATTCCCCAAGAGCGGCGGCTTGCGATTTCGCACCACACATGGGGTCGGTGATCGGGACCACCAGCACCGGCATTTCTCTGGCAGCTTGGCCTCTGGGATCCAGACCTGGCCTTTTGGGGCACTTGCACTTAGCAGAGTGTCCAGCTTCCCGAGAGCCGTCGCCAGAATTTTGGACCCTAGAGGTGGTCTCTGTCGGTCCCGAGACATTGCCTCTGGATTTGGTGCCCAGGGTGAATTGGAGGTCCTGAGCACAGACCCGGGGCGAAGGCGCCCGGCGCCACGTCAAAAATTCCCCAAGAGCGGCGGCTTGCGATTTCGCACCACACATGGGGTCAGTGATCGGGAGCACCAGCACCAGCATTTCTCTGACAGCTTGGCCTCTGAGGTCCAGACCTGGCCTTTTGGGGCACTTGCACCTAGCAGAGTGTCCAGCTTCCCGAGAGCCGTCGCCAGAATTTTGGACCCTAGAGGTGGTCTCTGTCGGTCCCGAGACATTGCCTCTGGATTTGGTGCCCAGGGTGAACTTGTCTGCCCTGAACGCAGTTCTGGGGCGAAGGCGCCCGGCGCCACGTCAAGAATTCCCCAAGAGCTGCCGCTTGCGATTTGGCACCACACATGGGGTCGGTGATCGGGACCACCAGCACCGGCATTTCTCTGACAGCTTGGCCTCTGAGGTCCAGACCTGGCCTTTTGGGGCACTTGCACCTAGCAGAGTGTCCAGCTTCCCGAGAGCCGTCGTCAGAATTTTGGACCCTAGAGGTGGTCTCTGTCGGTCCCGAGACATTGCCTCTGGATTTGGTGCCCAGGGTGAACCTGTCTGCCCTGAGCGCAGGTCTGGGGCGGAGGCGCCCGGCGCCACGTCAAGAATTCCCCAAGAGCGGCCGCTTGCGATTTCGCACCACACATGGGGTCGGTGATCGGGACCACCAGCACCGGCATTTCTCTGGCAGCTTGGCCTCTGGGATCCAGACCTGGCCTTTTGGGGCACTTGCACTTAGCAGAGTGTCCAGCTTCCCGAGAGCCGTCGCCAGAATTTTGGACCCTAGAGGTGGTCTCTGTCGGTCCCGAGACATTGCCTCTGGATTTGGTGCCCAGGGTGAACTTGTCTGCCCTGAACGCAGTTCTGGGGCGAAGGCGCCCGGCGCCACGTCAAGAATTCCCCAAGAGCTGCCGCTTGCGATTTCGCACCACACATGGGGTCGGTGATCGGGACCACCAGCACCGGCATTTCTCTGACAGCTTGGCCTCTGGGATCCAGACCTGGCCTTTTGGGGCACTTGCACTTAGCAAAGTGTCCAGCTTCCCGAGAGCCGTCGCCAGAATTTTGGACCCTAGAGGTGGTCTCTGTCGGTCCCGAGACATTGCCTCTGGATTTGGTGCCCAGGGTGAACCTTTCTGCCCTGAGCGCAGGTCTGGGGCGAAGGCGTCCGGCGCCACGTCAAGAATTCCCCAAGAGCTGCCGCTTGCGATTTCGCACCACACATGGGGTCGGTGATCGGGACCACCAGCACCGGCATTTCTCTGACAGCTTGGCCTCTGGGATCCAGACCTGGCCTTTTGGGGCACTTGCACCTAGCAGAGTGTCCAGCTTCCCGAGAGCCGTCGTCAGAATTTTGGACCCTAGAGGTGGTCTCTGTCGGTCCCGAGACATTGCCTCTGGATTTGGTGCCCAGGGTGAACCTGTCTGCCCTGAGCGCAGGTCTGGGGCGGAGGCGCCCGGCGCCACGTCAAGAATTCCCCAAGAGCTGCCGCTTGCGATTTGGCACCACACATGGGGTCGGTGATCGGGACCACCAGCACCGGCATTTCTCTGGCAGCTTGGCCTCTGGGATCCAGACCTGGCCTTTTGGGGCACTTGCACTTAGCAGAGCGTCCAGCTTCCCGAGAGCCGTCGCCAGAATTTTGGACCCTAGAGGTGGTCTCTGTCGGTCCCGAGACATTGCCTCTGGATTTGGTGCCCAGGGTGAACCTTTCTGCCCTGAGCGCAGGTCTGGGGCGAAGGCGTCCGGCGCCACGTCAAGAATTCCCCAAGAGCTGCCGCTTGCGATTTCGCACCACACATGGGGTCGGTGATCGGGACCACCAGCACCGGCATTTCTCTGACAGCTTGGCCTCTGGGATCCAGACCTGGCCTTTTGGGGCACTTGCACCTAGCAGAGTGTCCAGCTTCCCGAGAGCCGTCGCCAGAATTTTGGACCCTAGAGGTGGTCTCTGTCGGTCCCGAGACATTGCCTCTGGATTTGGTGCCCAGGGTGAACCTTTCTGCCCTGAGCGCAGGTCTGGGGCGAAGGCGTCCGGCGCCACGTCAAGAATTCCCCAAGAGCTGCCGCTTGCGATTTCGCACCACACATGGGGTCGGTGATCGGGACCACCAGCACCGGCATTTCTCTGACAGCTTGGCCTCTGGGATCCAGACCTGGCCTTTTGGGGCACTTGCACCTAGCAGAGTGTCCAGCTTCCCGAGAGCCGTCGTCAGAATTTTGGACCCTAGAGGTGGTCTCTGTCGGTCCCGAGACATTGCCTCTGGATTTGGTGCCCAGGGTGAACCTGTCTGCCCTGAGCGCAGGTCTGGGGCGGAGGCGCCCGGCGCCACGTCAAGAATTCCCCAAGAGCTGCCGCTTGCGATTTCGCACCACACATGGGGTCGGTGATCGGGACCACCAGCACCGGCATTTCTCTGGCAGCTTGGCCTCTGGGATCCAGACCTGGCCTTTTGGGGCACTTGCACTTAGCAGAGCGTCCAGCTTCCCGAGAGCCGTCGTCAGAATTTTGGACCCTAGAGGTGGTCTCTGTCGGTCCCGAGACATTGCCTCTGGATTTGGTGCCCAGGGTGAACCTTTCTGCCCTGAGCGCAGGTCTGGGGCGAAGGCGTCCGGCGCCACGTCAAGAATTCCCCAAGAGCTGCCGCTTGCGATTTCGCACCACACATGGGGTCGGTGATCGGGACCACCAGCACCGGCATTTCTCTGACAGCTTGGCCTCTGGGATCCAGACCTGGCCTTTTGGGGCACTTGCACCTAGCAGAGTGTCCAGCTTCCCGAGAGCCGTCGTCAGAATTTTGGACCCTAGAGGTGGTCTCTGTCGGTCCCGAGACATTGCCTCTGGATTTGGTGCCCAGGGTGAACCTGTCTGCCCTGAGCGCAGGTCTGGGGCGGAGGCGCCCGGCGCCACGTCAAGAATTCCCCAAGAGCTGCCGCTTGCGATTTCGCACCACACATGGGGTCGGTGATCGGGACCACCAGCACCGGCATTTCTCTGGCAGCTTGGCCTCTGGGATCCAGACCTGGCCTTTTGGGGCACTTGCACTTAGCAGAGCGTCCAGCTTCCCGAGAGCCGTCGCCAGAATTTTGGACCCTAGAGGTGGTCTCTGTCGGTCCCGAGACATTGCCTCTGGATTTGGTGCCCAGGGTGAACCTTTCTGCCCTGAGCGCAGGTCTGGGGCGAAGGCGTCCGGCGCCACGTCAAGAATTCCCCAAGAGCTGCCGCTTGCGATTTCGCACCACACATGGGGTCGGTGATCGGGACCACCAGCACCGGCATTTCTCTGACAGCTTGGCCTCTGGGATCCAGACCTGGCCTTTTGGGGCACTTGCACCTAGCAGAGTGTCCAGCTTCCCGAGAACCGTCGCCAGAATTTTGGACCCTAGAGGTGGTCTCTGTCGGTCCCGAGACATTGCCTCTGGATTTGGTGCCCAGGGTGAACCTGTCTGCCCTGAGCGCAGGTCTGGGGCGAAGGTGCCCGGCGCCACGTCAAGAATTCCCCAAGAGCTGCCGCTTGCGATTTCGCACCACACATGGGGTCGGTGATCGGGACCACCAGCACCAGCATTTCTCTGACAGCTTGGCCTCTGGGATCCAGACCTGGCCTTTTGGGGCACTTGCACTTAGCAGAGTGTCCAGCTTCCCGAGAGCCGTCGCCAGAATTTTGGACCCTAGAGGTGGTCTCTGTCGGTCCCGAGACATTGCCTCTGGATTTGGTGCCCAGGGTGAATTGGAGGTCCTGAGCACAGACCCAGGGCGAAGGCGCCCGGCGCCACGTCAAAAATTCCCCAAGAGCGGCCGCTTGCGATTTCGCACCACACATGGGGTCGGTGATCGGGAGCACCAGCACCAGCATTTCTCTGACAGCTTGGCCTCTGAGGTCCAGACCTGGCCTTTTGGGGCACTTGCACCTAGCAGAGTGTCCAGCTTCCCGAGAGCCGTCGCCAGAATTTTGGACCCTAGAGGTGGTCTCTGTCGGTCCCGAGACATTGCCTCTGGATTTGGTGCCCAGGGTGAACTTGTCTGCCCTGAACGCAGTTCTGGGGCGAAGGCGCCCGGCGCCACGTCAAGAATTCCCCAAGAGCTGCCGCTTGCGATTTCGCACCACACATGGGGTCGGTGATCGGGACCACCAGCACCGGCATTTCTCTGACAGCTTGGCCTCTGAGGTCCAGACCTGGCCTTTTGGGGCACTTGCACCTAGCAGAGTGTCCAGCTTCCCGAGAGCCGTCGTCAGAATTTTGGACCCTAGAGGTGGTCTCTGTCGGTCCCGAGACATTGCCTCTGGATTTGGTGCCCAGGGTGAACCTGTCTGCCCTGAGCGCAGGTCTGGGGCGAAGGCGCCCGGCGCCACGTCAAGAATTCCCCAAGAGCTGCCGCTTGCGATTTCGCACCACACATGGGGTCGGTGATCGGGACCACCAGCACCGGCATTTCTCTGACACCTTCCCTCTGGGATCCAGACCTGGCCTTTTGGGGCACTTGCACTTAGCAGAGTGCCCAGCTTCCCGAGAGCCGTCGCCAGAATTTTGGACCCTAGAGGTGGTCTCTGTCGGTCCCGAGACATTGCCTCTGGATTTGGTGCCCAGGGTGAATTGGAGGTCCTGAGCACAGACCCGGGGCGAAGGCGCCCGGCGCCACGTCAAAAATTCCCCAAGAGCGGCGGCTTGCGATTTCGCACCACACATGGGGTCGGTGATCGGGACCACCAGCACCGGCATTTCTCTGGCAGCTTGGCCTCTGGGATCCAGACCTGGCCTTTTGGGGCACTTGCACTTAGCAGAGTGTCCAGCTTCCCGAGAGCCGTCGCCAGAATTTTGGACCCTAGAGGTGGTCTCTGTCGGTCCCGAGACATTGCCTCTGGATTTGGTGCCCAGGGTGAATTGGAGGTCCTGAGCACAGACCCGGGGCGAAGGCGCCCGGCGCCACGTCAAAAATTCCCCAAGAGCGGCGGCTTGCGATTTCGCACCACACATGGGGTCAGTGATCGGGAGCACCAGCACCAGCATTTCTCTGACAGCTTGGCCTCTGAGGTCCAGACCTGGCCTTTTGGGGCACTTGCACCTAGCAGAGTGTCCAGCTTCCCGAGAGCCGTCGCCAGAATTTTGGACCCTAGAGGTGGTCTCTGTCGGTCCCGAGACATTGCCTCTGGATTTGGTGCCCAGGGTGAACTTGTCTGCCCTGAACGCAGTTCTGGGGCGAAGGCGCCCGGCGCCACGTCAAGAATTCCCCAAGAGCTGCCGCTTGCGATTTGGCACCACACATGGGGTCGGTGATCGGGACCACCAGCACCGGCATTTCTCTGGCAGCTTGGCCTCTGGGATCCAGACCTGGCCTTTTGGGGCACTTGCACTTAGCAGAGCGTCCAGCTTCCCGAGAGCCGTCGCCAGAATTTTGGACCCTAGAGGTGGTCTCTGTCGGTCCCGAGACATTGCCTCTGGATTTGGTGCCCAGGGTGAACCTTTCTGCCCTGAGCGCAGGTCTGGGGCGAAGGCGTCCGGCGCCACGTCAAGAATTCCCCAAGAGCTGCCGCTTGCGATTTCGCACCACACATGGGGTCGGTGATCGGGACCACCAGCACCGGCATTTCTCTGACAGCTTGGCCTCTGGGATCCAGACCTGGCCTTTTGGGGCACTTGCACCTAGCAGAGTGTCCAGCTTCCCGAGAGCCGTCGCCAGAATTTTGGACCCTAGAGGTGGTCTCTGTCGGTCCCGAGACATTGCCTCTGGATTTGGTGCCCAGGGTGAACCTGTCTGCCCTGAGCGCAGGTCTGGGGCGAAGGTGCCCGGCGCCACGTCAAGAATTCCCCAAGAGCTGCCGCTTGCGATTTCGCACCACACATGGGGTCGGTGATCGGGACCACCAGCACCAGCATTTCTCTGACAGCTTGGCCTCTGGGATCCAGACCTGGCCTTTTGGGGCACTTGCACTTAGCAGAGTGTCCAGCTTCCCGAGAGCCGTCGCCAGAATTTTGGACCCTAGAGGTGGTCTCTGTCGGTCCCGAGACATTGCCTCTGGATTTGGTGCCCAGGGTGAATTGGAGGTCCTGAGCACAGACCCGGGGCGAAGGCGCCCGGCGCCACGTCAAAAATTCCCCAAGAGCGCCCGCTTGCGATTTCGCACCACACATGGGGTCGGTGATCGGGAGCACCAGCACCAGCATTTCTCTGACAGCTTGGCCTCTGAGGTCCAGACCTGGCCTTTTGGGGCACTTGCACCTAGCAGAGTGTCCAGCTTCCCGAGAGCCGTCGCCAGAATTTTGGACCCTAGAGGTGGTCTCTGTCGGTCCCGAGACATTGCCTCTGGATTTGGTGCCCAGGGTGAACTTGTCTGCCCTGAACGCAGTTCTGGGGCGAAGGCGCCCGGCGCCACGTCAAGAATTCCCCAAGAGCTGCCGCTTGCGATTTGGCACCACACATGGGGTCGGTGATCGGGACCACCAGCACCGGCATTTCTCTGACAGCTTGGCCTCTGAGGTCCAGACCTGGCCTTTTGGGGCACTTGCACCTAGCAGAGTGTCCAGCTTCCCGAGAGCCGTCGTCAGAATTTTGGACCCTAGAGGTGGTCTCTGTCGGTCCCGAGACATTGCCTCTGGATTTGGTGCCCAGGGTGAACCTGTCTGCCCTGAGCGCAGGTCTGGGGCGAAGGCGCCCGGCGCCACGTCAAGAATTCACCAAGAGCGGCCGCTTGCGATTTCGCACCACACATGGGGTCGGTGATCGGGACCACCAGCACCGGCATTTCTCTGACACCTTCCCTCTGGGATCCAGACCTGGCCTTTTGGGGCACTTGCACTTAGCAGAGTGCCCAGCTTCCCGAGAGCCGTCGCCAGAATTTTGGACCCTAGAGGTGGTCTCTGTCGGTCCCGAGACATTGCCTCTGGATTTGGTGCCCAGGGTGAATTGGAGGTCCTGAGCACAGACCCGGGGCGAAGGCGCCCGGCGCCACGTCAAAAATTCCCCAAGAGCGGCGGCTTGCGATTTCGCACCACACATGGGGTCGGTGATCGGGACCACCAGCACCGGCATTTCTCTGGCAGCTTGGCCTCTGGGATCCAGACCTGGCCTTTTGGGGCACTTGCACTTAGCAGAGTGTCCAGCTTCCCGAGAGCCGTCGCCAGAATTTTGGACCCTAGAGGTGGTCTCTGTCGGTCCCGAGACATTGCCTCTGGATTTGGTGCCCAGGGTGAATTGGAGGTCCTGAGCACAGACCCGGGGCGAAGGCGCCCGGCGCCACGTCAAAAATTCCCCAAGAGCGGCGGCTTGCGATTTCGCACCACACATGGGGTCGGTGATCGGGACCACCAGCACCGGCATTTCTCTGGCAGCTTGGCCTCTGGGATCCAGACCTGGCCTTTTGGGGCACTTGCACTTAGCAGAGTGTCCAGCTTCCCGAGAGCCGTCGCCAGAATTTTGGACCCTAGAGGTGGTCTCTGTCGGTCCCGAGACATTGCCTCTGGATTTGGTGCCCAGGGTGAATTGGAGGTCCTGAGCACAGACCCGGGGCGAAGGCGCCCGGCGCCACGTCAAAAATTCCCCAAGAGCGGCGGCTTGCGATTTCGCACCACACATGGGGTCAGTGATCGGGAGCACCAGCACCAGCATTTCTCTGACAGCTTGGCCTCTGAGGTCCAGACCTGGCCTTTTGGGGCACTTGCACCTAGCAGAGTGTCCAGCTTCCCGAGAGCCGTCGCCAGAATTTTGGACCCTAGAGGTGGTCTCTGTCGGTCCCGAGACATTGCCTCTGGATTTGGTGCCCAGGGTGAACTTGTCTGCCCTGAACGCAGTTCTGGGGCGAAGGCGCCCGGCGCCACGTCAAGAATTCCCCAAGAGCTGCCGCTTGCGATTTGGCACCACACATGGGGTCGGTGATCGGGACCACCAGCACCGGCATTTCTCTGACAGCTTGGCCTCTGAGGTCCAGACCTGGCCTTTTGGGGCACTTGCACCTAGCAGAGTGTCCAGCTTCCCGAGAGCCGTCGTCAGAATTTTGGACCCTAGAGGTGGTCTCTGTCGGTCCCGAGACATTGCCTCTGGATTTGGTGCCCAGGGTGAACCTGTCTGCCCTGAGCGCAGGTCTGGGGCGGAGGCGCCCGGCGCCACGTCAAGAATTCCCCAAGAGCGGCCGCTTGCGATTTCGCACCACACATGGGGTCGGTGATCGGGACCACCAGCACCGGCATTTCTCTGGCAGCTTGGCCTCTGGGATCCAGACCTGGCCTTTTGGGGCACTTGCACTTAGCAGAGTGTCCAGCTTCCCGAGAGCCGTCGCCAGAATTTTGGACCCTAGAGGTGGTCTCTGTCGGTCCCGAGACATTGCCTCTGGATTTGGTGCCCAGGGTGAACCTGTCTGCCCTGAGCGCAGGTCTGGGGCGAAGGTGCCCGGCGCCACGTCAAGAATTCCCCAAGAGCTGCCGCTTGCGATTTCGCACCACACATGGGGTCGGTGATCGGGACCACCAGCACCAGCATTTCTCTGACAGCTTGGCCTCTGGGATCCAGACCTGGCCTTTTGGGGCACTTGCACTTAGCAGAGTGTCCAGCTTCCCGAGAGCCGTCGCCAGAATTTTGGACCCTAGAGGTGGTCTCTGTCGGTCCCGAGACATTGCCTCTGGATTTGGTGCCCAGGGTGAATTGGAGGTCCTGAGCACAGACCCAGGGCGAAGGCGCCCGGCGCCACGTCAAAAATTCCCCAAGAGCGGCCGCTTGCGATTTCGCACCACACATGGGGTCGGTGATCGGGAGCACCAGCACCAGCATTTCTCTGACAGCTTGGCCTCTGAGGTCCAGACCTGGCCTTTTGGGGCACTTGCACCTAGCAGAGTGTCCAGCTTCCCGAGAGCCGTCGCCAGAATTTTGGACCCTAGAGGTGGTCTCTGTCGGTCCCGAGACATTGCCTCTGGATTTGGTGCCCAGGGTGAACTTGTCTGCCCTGAACGCAGTTCTGGGGCGAAGGCGCCCGGCGCCACGTCAAGAATTCCCCAAGAGCTGCCGCTTGCGATTTCGCACCACACATGGGGTCGGTGATCGGGACCACCAGCACCGGCATTTCTCTGACAGCTTGGCCTCTGAGGTCCAGACCTGGCCTTTTGGGGCACTTGCACCTAGCAGAGTGTCCAGCTTCCCGAGAGCCGTCGTCAGAATTTTGGACCCTAGAGGTGGTCTCTGTCGGTCCCGAGACATTGCCTCTGGATTTGGTGCCCAGGGTGAACCTGTCTGCCCTGAGCGCAGGTCTGGGGCGAAGGCGCCCGGCGCCACGTCAAGAATTCCCCAAGAGCTGCCGCTTGCGATTTCGCACCACACATGGGGTCGGTGATCGGGACCACCAGCACCGGCATTTCTCTGACACCTTCCCTCTGGGATCCAGACCTGGCCTTTTGGGGCACTTGCACTTAGCAGAGTGCCCAGCTTCCCGAGAGCCGTCGCCAGAATTTTGGACCCTAGAGGTGGTCTCTGTCGGTCCCGAGACATTGCCTCTGGATTTGGTGCCCAGGGTGAATTGGAGGTCCTGAGCACAGACCCGGGGCGAAGGCGCCCGGCGCCACGTCAAAAATTCCCCAAGAGCGGCGGCTTGCGATTTCGCACCACACATGGGGTCGGTGATCGGGACCACCAGCACCGGCATTTCTCTGGCAGCTTGGCCTCTGGGATCCAGACCTGGCCTTTTGGGGCACTTGCACTTAGCAGAGTGTCCAGCTTCCCGAGAGCCGTCGCCAGAATTTTGGACCCTAGAGGTGGTCTCTGTCGGTCCCGAGACATTGCCTCTGGATTTGGTGCCCAGGGTGAATTGGAGGTCCTGAGCACAGACCCGGGGCGAAGGCGCCCGGCGCCACGTCAAAAATTCCCCAAGAGCGGCGGCTTGCGATTTCGCACCACACATGGGGTCAGTGATCGGGAGCACCAGCACCAGCATTTCTCTGACAGCTTGGCCTCTGAGGTCCAGACCTGGCCTTTTGGGGCACTTGCACCTAGCAGAGTGTCCAGCTTCCCGAGAGCCGTCGCCAGAATTTTGGACCCTAGAGGTGGTCTCTGTCGGTCCCGAGACATTGCCTCTGGATTTGGTGCCCAGGGTGAACTTGTCTGCCCTGAACGCAGTTCTGGGGCGAAGGCGCCCGGCGCCACGTCAAGAATTCCCCAAGAGCTGCCGCTTGCGATTTGGCACCACACATGGGGTCGGTGATCGGGACCACCAGCACCGGCATTTCTCTGGCAGCTTGGCCTCTGGGATCCAGACCTGGCCTTTTGGGGCACTTGCACTTAGCAGAGCGTCCAGCTTCCCGAGAGCCGTCGCCAGAATTTTGGACCCTAGAGGTGGTCTCTGTCGGTCCCGAGACATTGCCTCTGGATTTGGTGCCCAGGGTGAACCTTTCTGCCCTGAGCGCAGGTCTGGGGCGAAGGCGTCCGGCGCCACGTCAAGAATTCCCCAAGAGCTGCCGCTTGCGATTTCGCACCACACATGGGGTCGGTGATCGGGACCACCAGCACCGGCATTTCTCTGACAGCTTGGCCTCTGGGATCCAGACCTGGCCTTTTGGGGCACTTGCACCTAGCAGAGTGTCCAGCTTCCCGAGAGCCGTCGCCAGAATTTTGGACCCTAGAGGTGGTCTCTGTCGGTCCCGAGACATTGCCTCTGGATTTGGTGCCCAGGGTGAACCTGTCTGCCCTGAGCGCAGGTCTGGGGCGAAGGTGCCCGGCGCCACGTCAAGAATTCCCCAAGAGCTGCCGCTTGCGATTTCGCACCACACATGGGGTCGGTGATCGGGACCACCAGCACCAGCATTTCTCTGACAGCTTGGCCTCTGGGATCCAGACCTGGCCTTTTGGGGCACTTGCACTTAGCAGAGTGTCCAGCTTCCCGAGAGCCGTCGCCAGAATTTTGGACCCTAGAGGTGGTCTCTGTCGGTCCCGAGACATTGCCTCTGGATTTGGTGCCCAGGGTGAATTGGAGGTCCTGAGCACAGACCCGGGGCGAAGGCGCCCGGCGCCACGTCAAAAATTCCCCAAGAGCGCCCGCTTGCGATTTCGCACCACACATGGGGTCGGTGATCGGGAGCACCAGCACCAGCATTTCTCTGACAGCTTGGCCTCTGAGGTCCAGACCTGGCCTTTTGGGGCACTTGCACCTAGCAGAGTGTCCAGCTTCCCGAGAGCCGTCGCCAGAATTTTGGACCCTAGAGGTGGTCTCTGTCGGTCCCGAGACATTGCCTCTGGATTTGGTGCCCAGGGTGAACTTGTCTGCCCTGAACGCAGTTCTGGGGCGAAGGCGCCCGGCGCCACGTCAAGAATTCCCCAAGAGCTGCCGCTTGCGATTTGGCACCACACATGGGGTCGGTGATCGGGACCACCAGCACCGGCATTTCTCTGACAGCTTGGCCTCTGAGGTCCAGACCTGGCCTTTTGGGGCACTTGCACCTAGCAGAGTGTCCAGCTTCCCGAGAGCCGTCGTCAGAATTTTGGACCCTAGAGGTGGTCTCTGTCGGTCCCGAGACATTGCCTCTGGATTTGGTGCCCAGGGTGAACCTGTCTGCCCTGAGCGCAGGTCTGGGGCGAAGGCGCCCGGCGCCACGTCAAGAATTCACCAAGAGCGGCCGCTTGCGATTTCGCACCACACATGGGGTCGGTGATCGGGACCACCAGCACCGGCATTTCTCTGACACCTTCCCTCTGGGATCCAGACCTGGCCTTTTGGGGCACTTGCACTTAGCAGAGTGCCCAGCTTCCCGAGAGCCGTCGCCAGAATTTTGGACCCTAGAGGTGGTCTCTGTCGGTCCCGAGACATTGCCTCTGGATTTGGTGCCCAGGGTGAATTGGAGGTCCTGAGCACAGACCCGGGGCGAAGGCGCCCGGCGCCACGTCAAAAATTCCCCAAGAGCGGCGGCTTGCGATTTCGCACCACACATGGGGTCGGTGATCGGGACCACCAGCACCGGCATTTCTCTGGCAGCTTGGCCTCTGGGATCCAGACCTGGCCTTTTGGGGCACTTGCACTTAGCAGAGTGTCCAGCTTCCCGAGAGCCGTCGCCAGAATTTTGGACCCTAGAGGTGGTCTCTGTCGGTCCCGAGACATTGCCTCTGGATTTGGTGCCCAGGGTGAATTGGAGGTCCTGAGCACAGACCCGGGGCGAAGGCGCCCGGCGCCACGTCAAAAATTCCCCAAGAGCGGCGGCTTGCGATTTCGCACCACACATGGGGTCGGTGATCGGGACCACCAGCACCGGCATTTCTCTGGCAGCTTGGCCTCTGGGATCCAGACCTGGCCTTTTGGGGCACTTGCACTTAGCAGAGTGTCCAGCTTCCCGAGAGCCGTCGCCAGAATTTTGGACCCTAGAGGTGGTCTCTGTCGGTCCCGAGACATTGCCTCTGGATTTGGTGCCCAGGGTGAATTGGAGGTCCTGAGCACAGACCCGGGGCGAAGGCGCCCGGCGCCACGTCAAAAATTCCCCAAGAGCGGCGGCTTGCGATTTCGCACCACACATGGGGTCAGTGATCGGGAGCACCAGCACCAGCATTTCTCTGACAGCTTGGCCTCTGAGGTCCAGACCTGGCCTTTTGGGGCACTTGCACCTAGCAGAGTGTCCAGCTTCCCGAGAGCCGTCGCCAGAATTTTGGACCCTAGAGGTGGTCTCTGTCGGTCCCGAGACATTGCCTCTGGATTTGGTGCCCAGGGTGAACTTGTCTGCCCTGAACGCAGTTCTGGGGCGAAGGCGCCCGGCGCCACGTCAAGAATTCCCCAAGAGCTGCCGCTTGCGATTTGGCACCACACATGGGGTCGGTGATCGGGACCACCAGCACCGGCATTTCTCTGACAGCTTGGCCTCTGAGGTCCAGACCTGGCCTTTTGGGGCACTTGCACCTAGCAGAGTGTCCAGCTTCCCGAGAGCCGTCGTCAGAATTTTGGACCCTAGAGGTGGTCTCTGTCGGTCCCGAGACATTGCCTCTGGATTTGGTGCCCAGGGTGAACCTGTCTGCCCTGAGCGCAGGTCTGGGGCGGAGGCGCCCGGCGCCACGTCAAGAATTCCCCAAGAGCGGCCGCTTGCGATTTCGCACCACACATGGGGTCGGTGATCGGGACCACCAGCACCGGCATTTCTCTGGCAGCTTGGCCTCTGGGATCCAGACCTGGCCTTTTGGGGCACTTGCACTTAGCAGAGTGTCCAGCTTCCCGAGAGCCGTCGCCAGAATTTTGGACCCTAGAGGTGGTCTCTGTCGGTCCCGAGACATTGCCTCTGGATTTGGTGCCCAGGGTGAACTTGTCTGCCCTGAACGCAGTTCTGGGGCGAAGGCGCCCGGCGCCACGTCAAAAATTCCCCAAGAGCTGCCGCTTGCGATTTCGCACCACACATGGGGTCGGTGATCGGGACCACCAGCACCGGCATTTCTCTGACAGCTTGGCCTCTGGGATCCAGACCTGGCCTTTTGGGGCACTTGCACTTAGCAAAGTGTCCAGCTTCCCGAGAGCCGTCGCCAGAATTTTGGACCCTAGAGGTGGTCTCTGTCGGTCCCGAGACATTGCCTCTGGATTTGGTGCCCAGGGTGAACCTGTCTGCCCTGAGCGCAGGTCTGGGGCGAAGGTGCCCGGCGCCACGTCAAGAATTCCCCAAGAGCTGCCGCTTGCGATTTCGCACCACACATGGGGTCGGTGATCGGGACCACCAGCACCAGCATTTCTCTGACAGCTTGGCCTCTGGGATCCAGACCTGGCCTTTTGGGGCACTTGCACTTAGCAGAGTGTCCAGCTTCCCGAGAGCCGTCGCCAGAATTTTGGACCCTAGAGGTGGTCTCTGTCGGTCCCGAGACATTGCCTCTGGATTTGGTGCCCAGGGTGAATTGGAGGTCCTGAGCACAGACCCAGGGCGAAGGCGCCCGGCGCCACGTCAAAAATTCCCCAAGAGCGGCCGCTTGCGATTTCGCACCACACATGGGGTCGGTGATCGGGAGCACCAGCACCAGCATTTCTCTGACAGCTTGGCCTCTGAGGTCCAGACCTGGCCTTTTGGGGCACTTGCACCTAGCAGAGTGTCCAGCTTCCCGAGAGCCGTCGCCAGAATTTTGGACCCTAGAGGTGGTCTCTGTCGGTCCCGAGACATTGCCTCTGGATTTGGTGCCCAGGGTGAACTTGTCTGCCCTGAACGCAGTTCTGGGGCGAAGGCGCCCGGCGCCACGTCAAGAATTCCCCAAGAGCTGCCGCTTGCGATTTGGCACCACACATGGGGTCGGTGATCGGGACCACCAGCACCGGCATTTCTCTGACAGCTTGGCCTCTGAGGTCCAGACCTGGCCTTTTGGGGCACTTGCACCTAGCAGAGTGTCCAGCTTCCCGAGAGCCGTCGTCAGAATTTTGGACCCTAGAGGTGGTCTCTGTCGGTCCCGAGACATTGCCTCTGGATTTGGTGCCCAGGGTGAACCTGTCTGCCCTGAGCGCAGGTCTGGGGCGAAGGCGCCCGGCGCCACGTCAAGAATTCCCCAAGAGCTGCCGCTTGCGATTTCGCACCACACATGGGGTCGGTGATCGGGACCACCAGCACCGGCATTTCTCTGACACCTTCCCTCTGGGATCCAGACCTGGCCTTTTGGGGCACTTGCACTTAGCAGAGTGCCCAGCTTCCCGAGAGCCGTCGCCAGAATTTTGGACCCTAGAGGTGGTCTCTGTCGGTCCCGAGACATTGCCTCTGGATTTGGTGCCCAGGGTGAATTGGAGGTCCTGAGCACAGACCCGGGGCGAAGGCGCCCGGCGCCACGTCAAAAATTCCCCAAGAGCGGCGGCTTGCGATTTCGCACCACACATGGGGTCGGTGATCGGGACCACCAGCACCGGCATTTCTCTGGCAGCTTGGCCTCTGGGATCCAGACCTGGCCTTTTGGGGCACTTGCACTTAGCAGAGTGTCCAGCTTCCCGAGAGCCGTCGCCAGAATTTTGGACCCTAGAGGTGGTCTCTGTCGGTCCCGAGACATTGCCTCTGGATTTGGTGCCCAGGGTGAATTGGAGGTCCTGAGCACAGACCCGGGGCGAAGGCGCCCGGCGCCACGTCAAGAATTCCCCAAGAGCTGCCGCTTGCGATTTGGCACCACACATGGGGTCGGTGATCGGGACCACCAGCACCGGCATTTCTCTGACAGCTTGGCCTCTGAGGTCCAGACCTGGCCTTTTGGGGCACTTGCACCTAGCAGAGTGTCCAGCTTCCCGAGAGCCGTCGTCAGAATTTTGGACCCTAGAGGTGGTCTCTGTCGGTCCCGAGACATTGCCTCTGGATTTGGTGCCCAGGGTGAACCTGTCTGCCCTGAGCGCAGGTCTGGGGCGGAGGCGCCCGGCGCCACGTCAAGAATTCCCCAAGAGCGGCCGCTTGCGATTTCGCACCACACATGGGGTCGGTGATCGGGACCACCAGCACCGGCATTTCTCTGGCAGCTTGGCCTCTGGGATCCAGACCTGGCCTTTTGGGGCACTTGCACTTAGCAGAGTGTCCAGCTTCCCGAGAGCCGTCGCCAGAATTTTGGACCCTAGAGGTGGTCTCTGTCGGTCCCGAGACATTGCCTCTGGATTTGGTGCCCAGGGTGAACTTGTCTGCCCTGAACGCAGTTCTGGGGCGAAGGCGCCCGGCGCCACGTCAAGAATTCCCCAAGAGCTGCCGCTTGCGATTTCGCACCACACATGGGGTCGGTGATCGGGACCACCAGCACCGGCATTTCTCTGACAGCTTGGCCTCTGGGATCCAGACCTGGCCTTTTGGGGCACTTGCACTTAGCAAAGTGTCCAGCTTCCCGAGAGCCGTCGCCAGAATTTTGGACCCTAGAGGTGGTCTCTGTCGGTCCCGAGACATTGCCTCTGGATTTGGTGCCCAGGGTGAACCTTTCTGCCCTGAGCGCAGGTCTGGGGCGAAGGCGTCCGGCGCCACGTCAAGAATTCCCCAAGAGCTGCCGCTTGCGATTTCGCACCACACATGGGGTCGGTGATCGGGACCACCAGCACCGGCATTTCTCTGACAGCTTGGCCTCTGGGATCCAGACCTGGCCTTTTGGGGCACTTGCACCTAGCAGAGTGTCCAGCTTCCCGAGAGCCGTCGTCAGAATTTTGGACCCTAGAGGTGGTCTCTGTCGGTCCCGAGACATTGCCTCTGGATTTGGTGCCCAGGGTGAACCTGTCTGCCCTGAGCGCAGGTCTGGGGCGGAGGCGCCCGGCGCCACGTCAAGAATTCCCCAAGAGCTGCCGCTTGCGATTTCGCACCACACATGGGGTCGGTGATCGGGACCACCAGCACCGGCATTTCTCTGGCAGCTTGGCCTCTGGGATCCAGACCTGGCCTTTTGGGGCACTTGCACTTAGCAGAGCGTCCAGCTTCCCGAGAGCCGTCGCCAGAATTTTGGACCCTAGAGGTGGTCTCTGTCGGTCCCGAGACATTGCCTCTGGATTTGGTGCCCAGGGTGAACCTTTCTGCCCTGAGCGCAGGTCTGGGGCGAAGGCGTCCGGCGCCACGTCAAGAATTCCCCAAGAGCTGCCGCTTGCGATTTCGCACCACACATGGGGTCGGTGATCGGGACCACCAGCACCGGCATTTCTCTGACAGCTTGGCCTCTGGGATCCAGACCTGGCCTTTTGGGGCACTTGCACCTAGCAGAGTGTCCAGCTTCCCGAGAGCCGTCGCCAGAATTTTGGACCCTAGAGGTGGTCTCTGTCGGTCCCGAGACATTGCCTCTGGATTTGGTGCCCAGGGTGAACCTGTCTGCCCTGAGCGCAGGTCTGGGGCGAAGGTGCCCGGCGCCACGTCAAGAATTCCCCAAGAGCTGCCGCTTGCGATTTCGCACCACACATGGGGTCGGTGATCGGGACCACCAGCACCAGCATTTCTCTGACAGCTTGGCCTCTGGGATCCAGACCTGGTCTTTTGGGGCACTTGCACTTAGCAGAGTGTCCAGCTTCCCGAGAGCCGTCGCCAGAATTTTGGACCCTAGAGGTGGTCTCTGTCGGTCCCGAGACATTGCCTCTGGATTTGGTGCCCAGGGTGAATTGGAGGTCCTGAGCACAGACCCGGGGCGAAGGCGCCCGGCGCCACGTCAAAAATTCCCCAAGAGCGGCCGCTTGCGATTTCGCACCACACATGGGGTCGGTGATCGGGAGCACCAGCACCAGCATTTCTCTGACAGCTTGGCCTCTGAGGTCCAGACCTGGCCTTTTGGGGCACTTGCACCTAGCAGAGTGTCCAGCTTCCCGAGAGCCGTCGCCAGAATTTTGGACCCTAGAGGTGGTCTCTGTCGGTCCCGAGACATTGCCTCTGGATTTGGTGCCCAGGGTGAACTTGTCTGCCCTGAACGCAGTTCTGGGGCGAAGGCGCCCGGCGCCACGTCAAAAATTCCCCAAGAGCTGCCGCTTGCGATTTGGCACCACACATGGGGTCGGTGATCGGGACCACCAGCACCGGCATTTCTCTGACAGCTTGGCCTCTGAGGTCCAGACCTGGCCTTTTGGGGCACTTGCACCTAGCAGAGTGTCCAGCTTCCCGAGAGCCGTCGTCAGAATTTTGGACCCTAGAGGTGGTCTCTGTCGGTCCCGAGACATTGCCTCTGGATTTGGTGCCCAGGGTGAACCTGTCTGCCCTGAGCGCAGGTCTGGGGCGAAGGCGCTCGGCGCCACGTCAAGAATTCACCAAGAGCTGCCGCTTGCGATTTCGCACCACACATGGGGTCGGTGATCGGGACCACCAGCACCGGCATTTCTCTGACACCTTCCCTCTGGGATCCAGACCTGGCCTTTTGGGGCACTTGCACTTAGCAGAGTGCCCAGCTTCCCGAGAGCCGTCGCCAGAATTTTGGACCCTAGAGGTGGTCTCTGTCGGTCCCGAGACATTGCCTCTGGATTTGGTGCCCAGGGTGAATTGGAGGTCCTGAGCACAGACCCGGGGCGAAGGCGCCCGGCGCCACGTCAAAAATTCCCCAAGAGCGGCGGCTTGCGATTTCGCACCACACATGGGGTCGGTGATCGGGACCACCAGCACCGGCATTTCTCTGGCAGCTTGGCCTCTGGGATCCAGACCTGGCCTTTTGGGGCACTTGCACTTAGCAGAGTGTCCAGCTTCCCGAGAGCCGTCGCCAGAATTTTGGACCCTAGAGGTGGTCTCTGTCGGTCCCGAGACATTGCCTCTGGATTTGGTGCCCAGGGTGAATTGGAGGTCCTGAGCACAGACCCGGGGCGAAGGCGCCCGGCGCCACGTCAAAAATTCCCCAAGAGCGGCGGCTTGCGATTTCGCACCACACATGGGGTCGGTGATCGGGACCACCAGCACCGGCATTTCTCTGGCAGCTTGGCCTCTGGGATCCAGACCTGGCCTTTTGGGGCACTTGCACTTAGCAGAGTGTCCAGCTTCCCGAGAGCCGTCGCCAGAATTTTGGACCCTAGAGGTGGTCTCTGTCGGTCCCGAGACATTGCCTCTGGATTTGGTGCCCAGGGTGAATTGGAGGTCCTGAGCACAGACCCGGGGCGAAGGCGCCCGGCGCCACGTCAAAAATTCCCCAAGAGCGGCGGCTTGCGATTTCGCACCACACATGGGGTCAGTGATCGGGAGCACCAGCACCAGCATTTCTCTGACAGCTTGGCCTCTGAGGTCCAGACCTGGCCTTTTGGGGCACTTGCACCTAGCAGAGTGTCCAGCTTCCCGAGAGCCGTCGCCAGAATTTTGGACCCTAGAGGTGGTCTCTGTCGGTCCCGAGACATTGCCTCTGGATTTGGTGCCCAGGGTGAACTTGTCTGCCCTGAACGCAGTTCTGGGGCGAAGGCGCCCGGCGCCACGTCAAGAATTCCCCAAGAGCTGCCGCTTGCGATTTGGCACCACACATGGGGTCGGTGATCGGGACCACCAGCACCGGCATTTCTCTGACAGCTTGGCCTCTGAGGTCCAGACCTGGCCTTTTGGGGCACTTGCACCTAGCAGAGTGTCCAGCTTCCCGAGAGCCGTCGTCAGAATTTTGGACCCTAGAGGTGGTCTCTGTCGGTCCCGAGACATTGCCTCTGGATTTGGTGCCCAGGGTGAACCTGTCTGCCCTGAGCGCAGGTCTGGGGCGGAGGCGCCCGGCGCCACGTCAAGAATTCCCCAAGAGCGGCCGCTTGCGATTTCGCACCACACATGGGGTCGGTGATCGGGACCACCAGCACCGGCATTTCTCTGGCAGCTTGGCCTCTGGGATCCAGACCTGGCCTTTTGGGGCACTTGCACTTAGCAGAGTGTCCAGCTTCCCGAGAGCCGTCGCCAGAATTTTGGACCCTAGAGGTGGTCTCTGTCGGTCCCGAGACATTGCCTCTGGATTTGGTGCCCAGGGTGAACTTGTCTGCCCTGAACGCAGTTCTGGGGCGAAGGCGCCCGGCGCCACGTCAAGAATTCCCCAAGAGCTGCCGCTTGCGATTTCGCACCACACATGGGGTCGGTGATCGGGACCACCAGCACCGGCATTTCTCTGACAGCTTGGCCTCTGGGATCCAGACCTGGCCTTTTGGGGCACTTGCACTTAGCAAAGTGTCCAGCTTCCCGAGAGCCGTCGCCAGAATTTTGGACCCTAGAGGTGGTCTCTGTCGGTCCCGAGACATTGCCTCTGGATTTGGTGCCCAGGGTGAACCTTTCTGCCCTGAGCGCAGGTCTGGGGCGAAGGCGTCCGGCGCCACGTCAAGAATTCCCCAAGAGCTGCCGCTTGCGATTTCGCACCACACATGGGGTCGGTGATCGGGACCACCAGCACCGGCATTTCTCTGACAGCTTGGCCTCTGGGATCCAGACCTGGCCTTTTGGGGCACTTGCACCTAGCAGAGTGTCCAGCTTCCCGAGAGCCGTCGTCAGAATTTTGGACCCTAGAGGTGGTCTCTGTCGGTCCCGAGACATTGCCTCTGGATTTGGTGCCCAGGGTGAACCTGTCTGCCCTGAGCGCAGGTCTGGGGCGGAGGCGCCCGGCGCCACGTCAAGAATTCCCCAAGAGCTGCCGCTTGCGATTTCGCACCACACATGGGGTCGGTGATCGGGACCACCAGCACCGGCATTTCTCTGGCAGCTTGGCCTCTGGGATCCAGACCTGGCCTTTTGGGGCACTTGCACTTAGCAGAGCGTCCAGCTTCCCGAGAGCCGTCGCCAGAATTTTGGACCCTAGAGGTGGTCTCTGTCGGTCCCGAGACATTGCCTCTGGATTTGGTGCCCAGGGTGAACCTTTCTGCCCTGAGCGCAGGTCTGGGGCGAAGGCGTCCGGCGCCACGTCAAGAATTCCCCAAGAGCTGCCGCTTGCGATTTCGCACCACACATGGGGTCGGTGATCGGGACCACCAGCACCGGCATTTCTCTGACAGCTTGGCCTCTGGGATCCAGACCTGGCCTTTTGGGGCACTTGCACCTAGCAGAGTGTCCAGCTTCCCGAGAGCCGTCGCCAGAATTTTGGACCCTAGAGGTGGTCTCTGTCGGTCCCGAGACATTGCCTCTGGATTTGGTGCCCAGGGTGAACCTGTCTGCCCTGAGCGCAGGTCTGGGGCGAAGGTGCCCGGCGCCACGTCAAGAATTCCCCAAGAGCTGCCGCTTGCGATTTCGCACCACACATGGGGTCGGTGATCGGGACCACCAGCACCAGCATTTCTCTGACAGCTTGGCCTCTGGGATCCAGACCTGGCCTTTTGGGGCACTTGCACTTAGCAGAGTGTCCAGCTTCCCGAGAGCCGTCGCCAGAATTTTGGACCCTAGAGGTGGTCTCTGTCGGTCCCGAGACATTGCCTCTGGATTTGGTGCCCAGGGTGAATTGGAGGTCCTGAGCACAGACCCAGGGCGAAGGCGCCCGGCGCCACGTCAAAAATTCCCCAAGAGCGGCCGCTTGCGATTTCGCACCACACATGGGGTCGGTGATCGGGAGCACCAGCACCAGCATTTCTCTGACAGCTTGGCCTCTGAGGTCCAGACCTGGCCTTTTGGGGCACTTGCACCTAGCAGAGTGTCCAGCTTCCCGAGAGCCGTCGCCAGAATTTTGGACCCTAGAGGTGGTCTCTGTCGGTCCCGAGACATTGCCTCTGGATTTGGTGCCCAGGGTGAACTTGTCTGCCCTGAACGCAGTTCTGGGGCGAAGGCGCCCGGCGCCACGTCAAGAATTCCCCAAGAGCTGCCGCTTGCGATTTGGCACCACACATGGGGTCGGTGATCGGGACCACCAGCACCGGCATTTCTCTGACAGCTTGGCCTCTGAGGTCCAGACCTGGCCTTTTGGGGCACTTGCACCTAGCAGAGTGTCCAGCTTCCCGAGAGCCGTCGTCAGAATTTTGGACCCTAGAGGTGGTCTCTGTCGGTCCCGAGACATTGCCTCTGGATTTGGTGCCCAGGGTGAACCTGTCTGCCCTGAGCGCAGGTCTGGGGCGAAGGCGCCCGGCGCCACGTCAAGAATTCCCCAAGAGCTGCCGCTTGCGATTTCGCACCACACATGGGGTCGGTGATCGGGACCACCAGCACC
Organism: Tinamus guttatus; assembly: GCF_059628265.1. NCBI lineage: Eukaryota > Metazoa > Chordata > Aves > Tinamiformes > Tinamidae > Tinamus > Tinamus guttatus. Next base: position 12,177 of record NW_028290208.1, on the reverse strand, counting down.
GGCATTTCTCTGACACCTTCCCTCTGGGATCCAGACCTGGCCTTTTGGGGCACTTGCACTTAGCAGAGTGCCCAGCTTCCCGAGAGCCGTCGCCAGAATTTTGGACCCTAGAGGTGGTCTCTGTCGGTCCCGAGACATTGCCTCTGGATTTGGTGCCCAGGGTAAATTGGAGGTCCTGAGCACAGACCCGGGGCGAAGGCGCCCGGCGCCACGTCAAAAATTCCCCAAGAGCGGCGGCTTGCGATTTCGCACCACACATGGGGTCGGTGATCGGGACCACCAGCACCGGCATTTCTCTGGCAGCTTGGCCTCTGGGATCCAGACCTGGCCTTTTGGGGCACTTGCACTTAGCAGAGTGTCCAGCTTCCCGAGAGCCGTCGCCAGAATTTTGGACCCTAGAGGTGGTCTCTGTCGGTCCCGAGACATTGCCTCTGGATTTGGTGCCCAGGGTGAATTGGAGGTCCTGAGCACAGACCCGGGGCGAAGGCGCCCGGCGCCACGTCAAAAATTCCCCAAGAGCGGCGGCTTGCGATTTCGCACCACACATGGGGTCAGTGATCGGGAGCACCAGCACCAGCATTTCTCTGACAGCTTGGCCTCTGAGGTCCAGACCTGGCCTTTTGGGGCACTTGCACCTAGCAGAGTGTCCAGCTTCCCGAGAGCCGTCGCCAGAATTTTGGACCCTAGAGGTGGTCTCTGTCGGTCCCGAGACATTGCCTCTGGATTTGGTGCCCAGGGTGAACTTGTCTGCCCTGAACGCAGTTCTGGGGCGAAGGCGCCCGGCGCCACGTCAAGAATTCCCCAAGAGCTGCCGCTTGCGATTTGGCACCACACATGGGGTCGGTGATCGGGACCACCAGCACCGGCATTTCTCTGGCAGCTTGGCCTCTGGGATCCAGACCTGGCCTTTTGGGGCACTTGCACTTAGCAGAGCGTCCAGCTTCCCGAGAGCCGTCGCCAGAATTTTGGACCCTAGAGGTGGTCTCTGTCGGTCCCGAGACATTGCCTCTGGATTTGGTGCCCAGGGTGAACCTTTCTGCCCTGAGCGCAGGTCTGGGGCGAAGGCGTCCGGCGCCACGTCAAGAATTCCCCAAGAGCTGCCGCTTGCGATTTCGCACCACACATGGGGTCGGTGATCGGGACCACCAGCACCGGCATTTCTCTGACAGCTTGGCCTCTGGGATCCAGACCTGGCCTTTTGGGGCACTTGCACCTAGCAGAGTGTCCAGCTTCCCGAGAGCCGTCGCCAGAATTTTGGACCCTAGAGGTGGTCTCTGTCGGTCCCGAGACATTGCCTCTGGATTTGGTGCCCAGGGTGAATTGGAGGTCCTGAGCACAGACCCGGGGCGAAGGCGCCCGGCGCCACGTCAAAAATTCCCCAAGAGCGGCGGCTTGCGATTTCGCACCACACATGGGGTCAGTGATCGGGAGCACCAGCACCAGCATTTCTCTGACAGCTTGGCCTCTGAGGTCCAGACCTGGCCTTTTGGGGCACTTGCACCTAGCAGAGTGTCCAGCTTCCCGAGAGCCGTCGCCAGAATTTTGGACCCTAGAGGTGGTCTCTGTCGGTCCCGAGACATTGCCTCTGGATTTGGTGCCCAGGGTGAACTTGTCTGCCCTGAACGCAGTTCTGGGGCGAAGGACGCCCGGCGCCACGTCAAGAATTCCCCAAGAGCTGCCGCTTGCGATTTGGCACCACACATGGGGTCGGTGATCGGGACCACCAGCACCGGCATTTCTCTGACAGCTTGGCCTCTGAGGTCCAGACCTGGCCTTTTGGGGCACTTGCACCTAGCAGAGTGTCCAGCTTCCCGAGAGCCGTCGTCAGAATTTTGGACCCTAGAGGTGGTCTCTGTCGGTCCCGAGACATTGCCTCTGGATTTGGTGCCCAGGGTGAACCTGTCTGCCCTGAGCGCAGGTCTGGGGCGGAGGCGCCCGGCGCCACGTCAAGAATTCCCCAAGAGCGGCCGCTTGCGATTTCGCACCACACATGGGGTCGGTGATCGGGACCACCAGCACCGGCATTTCTCTGGCAGCTTGGCCTCTGGGATCCAGACCTGGCCTTTTGGGGCACTTGCACTTAGCAGAGTGTCCAGCTTCCCGAGAGCCGTCGCCAGAATTTTGGACCCTAGAGGTGGTCTCTGTCGGTCCCGAGACATTGCCTCTGGATTTGGTGCCCAGGGTGAACTTGTCTGCCCTGAACGCAGTTCTGGGGCGAAGGCGCCCGGCGCCACGTCAAGAATTCCCCAAGAGCTGCCGCTTGCGATTTCGCACCACACATGGGGTCGGTGATCGGGACCACCAGCACCGGCATTTCTCTGACAGCTTGGCCTCTGGGATCCAGACCTGGCCTTTTGGGGCACTTGCACTTAGCAAAGTGTCCAGCTTCCCGAGAGCCGTCGCCAGAATTTTGGACCCTAGAGGTGGTCTCTGTCGGTCCCGAGACATTGCCTCTGGATTTGGTGCCCAGGGTGAACCTTTCTGCCCTGAGCGCAGGTCTGGGGCGAAGGCGTCCGGCGCCACGTCAAGAATTCCCCAAGAGCTGCCGCTTGCGATTTCGCACCACACATGGGGTCGGTGATCGGGACCACCAGCACCGGCATTTCTCTGACAGCTTGGCCTCTGGGATCCAGACCTGGCCTTTTGGGGCACTTGCACCTAGCAGAGTGTCCAGCTTCCCGAGAGCCGTCGTCAGAATTTTGGACCCTAGAGGTGGTCTCTGTCGGTCCCGAGACATTGCCTCTGGATTTGGTGCCCAGGGTGAACCTGTCTGCCCTGAGCGCAGGTCTGGGGCGGAGGCGCCCGGCGCCACGTCAAGAATTCCCCAAGAGCTGCCGCTTGCGATTTCGCACCACACATGGGGTCGGTGATCGGGACCACCAGCACCGGCATTTCTCTGGCAGCTTGGCCTCTGGGATCCAGACCTGGCCTTTTGGGGCACTTGCACTTAGCAGAGCGTCCAGCTTCCCGAGAGCCGTCGCCAGAATTTTGGACCCTAGAGGTGGTCTCTGTCGGTCCCGAGACATTGCCTCTGGATTTGGTGCCCAGGGTGAACCTTTCTGCCCTGAGCGCAGGTCTGGGGCGAAGGCGTCCGGCGCCACGTCAAGAATTCCCCAAGAGCTGCCGCTTGCGATTTCGCACCACACATGGGGTCGGTGATCGGGACCACCAGCACCGGCATTTCTCTGACAGCTTGGCCTCTGGGATCCAGACCTGGCCTTTTGGGGCACTTGCACCTAGCAGAGTGTCCAGCTTCCCGAGAGCCGTCGCCAGAATTTTGGACCCTAGAGGTGGTCTCTGTCGGTCCCGAGACATTGCCTCTGGATTTGGTGCCCAGGGTGAACCTGTCTGCCCTGAGCGCAGGTCTGGGGCGAAGGTGCCCGGCGCCACGTCAAGAATTCCCCAAGAGCTGCCGCTTGCGATTTCGCACCACACATGGGGTCGGTGATCGGGACCACCAGCACCAGCATTTCTCTGACAGCTTGGCCTCTGGGATCCAGACCTGGCCTTTTGGGGCACTTGCACTTAGCAGAGTGTCCAGCTTCCCGAGAGCCGTCGCCAGAATTTTGGACCCTAGAGGTGGTCTCTGTCGGTCCCGAGACATTGCCTCTGGATTTGGTGCCCAGGGTGAATTGGAGGTCCTGAGCACAGACCCAGGGCGAAGGCGCCCGGCGCCACGTCAAAAATTCCCCAAGAGCGGCCGCTTGCGATTTCGCACCACACATGGGGTCGGTGATCGGGAGCACCAGCACCAGCATTTCTCTGACAGCTTGGCCTCTGAGGTCCAGACCTGGCCTTTTGGGGCACTTGCACCTAGCAGAGTGTCCAGCTTCCCGAGAGCCGTCGCCAGAATTTTGGACCCTAGAGGTGGTCTCTGTCGGTCCCGAGACATTGCCTCTGGATTTGGTGCCCAGGGTGAACTTGTCTGCCCTGAACGCAGTTCTGGGGCGAAGGCGCCCGGCGCCACGTCAAGAATTCCCCAAGAGCTGCCGCTTGCGATTTGGCACCACACATGGGGTCGGTGATCGGGACCACCAGCACCGGCATTTCTCTGACAGCTTGGCCTCTGAGGTCCAGACCTGGCCTTTTGGGGCACTTGCACCTAGCAGAGTGTCCAGCTTCCCGAGAGCCGTCGTCAGAATTTTGGACCCTAGAGGTGGTCTCTGTCGGTCCCGAGACATTGCCTCTGGATTTGGTGCCCAGGGTGAATTGGAGGTCCTGAGCACAGACCCGGGGCGAAGGCGCCCGGCGCCACGTCAAAAATTCCCCAAGAGCGGCGGCTTGCGATTTCGCACCACACATGGGGTCAGTGATCGGGAGCACCAGCACCAGCATTTCTCTGACAGCTTGGCCTCTGAGGTCCAGACCTGGCCTTTTGGGGCACTTGCACCTAGCAGAGTGTCCAGCTTCCCGAGAGCCGTCGCCAGAATTTTGGACCCTAGAGGTGGTCTCTGTCGGTCCCGAGACATTGCCTCTGGATTTGGTGCCCAGGGTGAACTTGTCTGCCCTGAACGCAGTTCTGGGGCGAAGGCGCCCGGCGCCACGTCAAGAATTCCCCAAGAGCTGCCGCTTGCGATTTGGCACCACACATGGGGTCGGTGATCGGGACCACCAGCACCGGCATTTCTCTGACAGCTTGGCCTCTGAGGTCCAGACCTGGCCTTTTGGGGCACTTGCACCTAGCAGAGTGTCCAGCTTCCCGAGAGCCGTCGTCAGAATTTTGGACCCTAGAGGTGGTCTCTGTCGGTCCCGAGACATTGCCTCTGGATTTGGTGCCCAGGGTGAACCTGTCTGCCCTGAGCGCAGGTCTGGGGCGGAGGCGCCCGGCGCCACGTCAAGAATTCCCCAAGAGCGGCCGCTTGCGATTTCGCACCACACATGGGGTCGGTGATCGGGACCACCAGCACCGGCATTTCTCTGGCAGCTTGGCCTCTGGGATCCAGACCTGGCCTTTTGGGGCACTTGCACTTAGCAGAGTGTCCAGCTTCCCGAGAGCCGTCGCCAGAATTTTGGACCCTAGAGGTGGTCTCTGTCGGTCCCGAGACATTGCCTCTGGATTTGGTGCCCAGGGTGAACTTGTCTGCCCTGAACGCAGTTCTGGGGCGAAGGCGCCCGGCGCCACGTCAAGAATTCCCCAAGAGCTGCCGCTTGCGATTTCGCACCACACATGGGGTCGGTGATCGGGACCACCAGCACCGGCATTTCTCTGACAGCTTGGCCTCTGGGATCCAGACCTGGCCTTTTGGGGCACTTGCACTTAGCAAAGTGTCCAGCTTCCCGAGAGCCGTCGCCAGAATTTTGGACCCTAGAGGTGGTCTCTGTCGGTCCCGAGACATTGCCTCTGGATTTGGTGCCCAGGGTGAACCTTTCTGCCCTGAGCGCAGGTCTGGGGCGAAGGCGTCCGGCGCCACGTCAAGAATTCCCCAAGAGCTGCCGCTTGCGATTTCGCACCACACATGGGGTCGGTGATCGGGACCACCAGCACCGGCATTTCTCTGACAGCTTGGCCTCTGGGATCCAGACCTGGCCTTTTGGGGCACTTGCACCTAGCAGAGTGTCCAGCTTCCCGAGAGCCGTCGTCAGAATTTTGGACCCTAGAGGTGGTCTCTGTCGGTCCCGAGACATTGCCTCTGGATTTGGTGCCCAGGGTGAACCTGTCTGCCCTGAGCGCAGGTCTGGGGCGGAGGCGCCCGGCGCCACGTCAAGAATTCCCCAAGAGCTGCCGCTTGCGATTTCGCACCACACATGGGGTCGGTGATCGGGACCACCAGCACCGGCATTTCTCTGGCAGCTTGGCCTCTGGGATCCAGACCTGGCCTTTTGGGGCACTTGCACTTAGCAGAGCGTCCAGCTTCCCGAGAGCCGTCGCCAGAATTTTGGACCCTAGAGGTGGTCTCTGTCGGTCCCGAGACATTGCCTCTGGATTTGGTGCCCAGGGTGAACCTTTCTGCCCTGAGCGCAGGTCTGGGGCGAAGGCGTCCGGCGCCACGTCAAGAATTCCCCAAGAGCTGCCGCTTGCGATTTCGCACCACACATGGGGTCGGTGATCGGGACCACCAGCACCGGCATTTCTCTGACAGCTTGGCCTCTGGGATCCAGACCTGGCCTTTTGGGGCACTTGCACCTAGCAGAGTGTCCAGCTTCCCGAGAGCCGTCGCCAGAATTTTGGACCCTAGAGGTGGTCTCTGTCGGTCCCGAGACATTGCCTCTGGATTTGGTGCCCAGGGTGAACCTGTCTGCCCTGAGCGCAGGTCTGGGGCGAAGGTGCCCGGCGCCACGTCAAGAATTCCCCAAGAGCTGCCGCTTGCGATTTCGCACCACACATGGGGTCGGTGATCGGGACCACCAGCACCAGCATTTCTCTGACAGCTTGGCCTCTGGGATCCAGACCTGGCCTTTTGGGGCACTTGCACTTAGCAGAGTGTCCAGCTTCCCGAGAGCCGTCGCCAGAATTTTGGACCCTAGAGGTGGTCTCTGTCGGTCCCGAGACATTGCCTCTGGATTTGGTGCCCAGGGTGAATTGGAGGTCCTGAGCACAGACCCAGGGCGAAGGCGCCCGGCGCCACGTCAAAAATTCCCCAAGAGCGGCCGCTTGCGATTTCGCACCACACATGGGGTCGGTGATCGGGAGCACCAGCACCAGCATTTCTCTGACAGCTTGGCCTCTGAGGTCCAGACCTGGCCTTTTGGGGCACTTGCACCTAGCAGAGTGTCCAGCTTCCCGAGAGCCGTCGCCAGAATTTTGGACCCTAGAGGTGGTCTCTGTCGGTCCCGAGACATTGCCTCTGGATTTGGTGCCCAGGGTGAACTTGTCTGCCCTGAACGCAGTTCTGGGGCGAAGGCGCCCGGCGCCACGTCAAGAATTCCCCAAGAGCTGCCGCTTGCGATTTGGCACCACACATGGGGTCGGTGATCGGGACCACCAGCACCGGCATTTCTCTGACAGCTTGGCCTCTGAGGTCCAGACCTGGCCTTTTGGGGCACTTGCACCTAGCAGAGTGTCCAGCTTCCCGAGAGCCGTCGTCAGAATTTTGGACCCTAGAGGTGGTCTCTGTCGGTCCCGAGACATTGCCTCTGGATTTGGTGCCCAGGGTGAACCTGTCTGCCCTGAGCGCAGGTCTGGGGCGAAGGCGCCCGGCGCCACGTCAAGAATTCCCCAAGAGCTGCCGCTTGCGATTTCGCACCACACATGGGGTCGGTGATCGGGACCACCAGCACCGGCATTTCTCTGACACCTTCCCTCTGGGATCCAGACCTGGCCTTTTGGGGCACTTGCACTTAGCAGAGTGCCCAGCTTCCCGAGAGCCGTCGCCAGAATTTTGGACCCTAGAGGTGGTCTCTGTCGGTCCCGAGACATTGCCTCTGGATTTGGTGCCCAGGGTGAATTGGAGGTCCTGAGCACAGACCCGGGGCGAAGGCGCCCGGCGCCACGTCAAAAATTCCCCAAGAGCGGCGGCTTGCGATTTCGCACCACACATGGGGTCGGTGATCGGGACCACCAGCACCGGCATTTCTCTGGCAGCTTGGCCTCTGGGATCCAGACCTGGCCTTTTGGGGCACTTGCACTTAGCAGAGTGTCCAGCTTCCCGAGAGCCGTCGCCAGAATTTTGGACCCTAGAGGTGGTCTCTGTCGGTCCCGAGACATTGCCTCTGGATTTGGTGCCCAGGGTGAATTGGAGGTCCTGAGCACAGACCCGGGGCGAAGGCGCCCGGCGCCACGTCAAAAATTCCCCAAGAGCGGCGGCTTGCGATTTCGCACCACACATGGGGTCAGTGATCGGGAGCACCAGCACCAGCATTTCTCTGACAGCTTGGCCTCTGAGGTCCAGACCTGGCCTTTTGGGGCACTTGCACCTAGCAGAGTGTCCAGCTTCCCGAGAGCCGTCGCCAGAATTTTGGACCCTAGAGGTGGTCTCTGTCGGTCCCGAGACATTGCCTCTGGATTTGGTGCCCAGGGTGAACTTGTCTGCCCTGAACGCAGTTCTGGGGCGAAGGCGCCCGGCGCCACGTCAAGAATTCCCCAAGAGCTGCCGCTTGCGATTTGGCACCACACATGGGGTCGGTGATCGGGACCACCAGCACCGGCATTTCTCTGGCAGCTTGGCCTCTGGGATCCAGACCTGGCCTTTTGGGGCACTTGCACTTAGCAGAGCGTCCAGCTTCCCGAGAGCCGTCGCCAGAATTTTGGACCCTAGAGGTGGTCTCTGTCGGTCCCGAGACATTGCCTCTGGATTTGGTGCCCAGGGTGAACCTTTCTGCCCTGAGCGCAGGTCTGGGGCGAAGGCGTCCGGCGCCACGTCAAGAATTCCCCAAGAGCTGCCGCTTGCGATTTCGCACCACACATGGGGTCGGTGATCGGGACCACCAGCACCGGCATTTCTCTGACAGCTTGGCCTCTGGGATCCAGACCTGGCCTTTTGGGGCACTTGCACCTAGCAGAGTGTCCAGCTTCCCGAGAGCCGTCGCCAGAATTTTGGACCCTAGAGGTGGTCTCTGTCGGTCCCGAGACATTGCCTCTGGATTTGGTGCCCAGGGTGAACCTGTCTGCCCTGAGCGCAGGTCTGGGGCGAAGGTGCCCGGCGCCACGTCAAGAATTCCCCAAGAGCTGCCGCTTGCGATTTCGCACCACACATGGGGTCGGTGATCGGGACCACCAGCACCAGCATTTCTCTGACAGCTTGGCCTCTGGGATCCAGACCTGGCCTTTTGGGGCACTTGCACTTAGCAGAGTGTCCAGCTTCCCGAGAGCCGTCGCCAGAATTTTGGACCCTAGAGGTGGTCTCTGTCGGTCCCGAGACATTGCCTCTGGATTTGGTGCCCAGGGTGAATTGGAGGTCCTGAGCACAGACCCGGGGCGAAGGCGCCCGGCGCCACGTCAAGAATTCCCCAAGAGCTGCCGCTTGCGATTTGGCACCACACATGGGGTCGGTGATCGGGACCACCAGCACCGGCATTTCTCTGACAGCTTGGCCTCTGAGGTCCAGACCTGGCCTTTTGGGGCACTTGCACCTAGCAGAGTGTCCAGCTTCCCGAGAGCCGTCGTCAGAATTTTGGACCCTAGAGGTGGTCTCTGTCGGTCCCGAGACATTGCCTCTGGATTTGGTGCCCAGGGTGAACCTGTCTGCCCTGAGCGCAGGTCTGGGGCGAAGGCGCCCGGCGCCACGTCAAGAATTCACCAAGAGCTGCCGCTTGCGATTTCGCACCACACATGGGGTCGGTGATCGGGACCACCAGCACCGGCATTTCTCTGACACCTTCCCTCTGGGATCCAGACCTGGCCTTTTGGGGCACTTGCACTTAGCAGAGTGCCCAGCTTCCCGAGAGCCGTCGCCAGAATTTTGGACCCTAGAGGTGGTCTCTGTCGGTCCCGAGACATTGCCTCTGGATTTGGTGCCCAGGGTGAATTGGAGGTCCTGAGCACAGACCCGGGGCGAAGGCGCCCGGCGCCACGTCAAAAATTCCCCAAGAGCGGCGGCTTGCGATTTCGCACCACACATGGGGTCGGTGATCGGGACCACCAGCACCGGCATTTCTCTGGCAGCTTGGCCTCTGGGATCCAGACCTGGCCTTTTGGGGCACTTGCACTTAGCAGAGTGTCCAGCTTCCCGAGAGCCGTCGCCAGAATTTTGGACCCTAGAGGTGGTCTCTGTCGGTCCCGAGACATTGCCTCTGGATTTGGTGCCCAGGGTGAATTGGAGGTCCTGAGCACAGACCCGGGGCGAAGGCGCCCGGCGCCACGTCAAAAATTCCCCAAGAGCGGCGGCTTGCGATTTCGCACCACACATGGGGTCGGTGATCGGGACCACCAGCACCGGCATTTCTCTGGCAGCTTGGCCTCTGGGATCCAGACCTGGCCTTTTGGGGCACTTGCACTTAGCAGAGTGTCCAGCTTCCCGAGAGCCGTCGCCAGAATTTTGGACCCTAGAGGTGGTCTCTGTCGGTCCCGAGACATTGCCTCTGGATTTGGTGCCCAGGGTGAACTTGTCTGCCCTGAACGCAGTTCTGGGGCGAAGGCGCCCGGCGCCACGTCAAGAATTCCCCAAGAGCTGCCGCTTGCGATTTGGCACCACACATGGGGTCGGTGATCGGGACCACCAGCACCGGCATTTCTCTGACAGCTTGGCCTCTGAGGTCCAGACCTGGCCTTTTGGGGCACTTGCACCTAGCAGAGTGTCCAGCTTCCCGAGAGCCGTCGTCAGAATTTTGGACCCTAGAGGTGGTCTCTGTCGGTCCCGAGACATTGCCTCTGGATTTGGTGCCCAGGGTGAACCTGTCTGCCCTGAGCGCAGGTCTGGGGCGGAGGCGCCCGGCGCCACGTCAAGAATTCCCCAAGAGCGGCCGCTTGCGATTTCGCACCACACATGGGGTCGGTGATCGGGACCACCAGCACCGGCATTTCTCTGACAGCTTGGCCTCTGGGATCCAGACCTGGCCTTTTGGGGCACTTGCACTTAGCAAAGTGTCCAGCTTCCCGAGAGCCGTCGCCAGAATTTTGGACCCTAGAGGTGGTCTCTGTCGGTCCCGAGACATTGCCTCTGGATTTGGTGCCCAGGGTGAACCTTTCTGCCCTGAGCGCAGGTCTGGGGCGAAGGCGTCCGGCGCCACGTCAAGAATTCCCCAAGAGCTGCCGCTTGCGATTTCGCACCACACATGGGGTCGGTGATCGGGACCACCAGCACCGGCATTTCTCTGACAGCTTGGCCTCTGGGATCCAGACCTGGCCTTTTGGGGCACTTGCACCTAGCAGAGTGTCCAGCTTCCCGAGAGCCGTCGTCAGAATTTTGGACCCTAGAGGTGGTCTCTGTCGGTCCCGAGACATTGCCTCTGGATTTGGTGCCCAGGGTGAACCTGTCTGCCCTGAGCGCAGGTCTGGGGCGGAGGCGCCCGGCGCCACGTCAAGAATTCCCCAAGAGCTGCCGCTTGCGATTTCGCACCACACATGGGGTCGGTGATCGGGACCACCAGCACCGGCATTTCTCTGGCAGCTTGGCCTCTGGGATCCAGACCTGGCCTTTTGGGGCACTTGCACTTAGCAGAGCGTCCAGCTTCCCGAGAGCCGTCGCCAGAATTTTGGACCCTAGAGGTGGTCTCTGTCGGTCCCGAGACATTGCCTCTGGATTTGGTGCCCAGGGTGAACCTTTCTGCCCTGAGCGCAGGTCTGGGGCGAAGGCGTCCGGCGCCACGTCAAGAATTCCCCAAGAGCTGCCGCTTGCGATTTCGCACCACACATGGGGTCGGTGATCGGGACCACCAGCACCGGCATTTCTCTGACAGCTTGGCCTCTGGGATCCAGACCTGGCCTTTTGGGGCACTTGCACCTAGCAGAGTGTCCAGCTTCCCGAGAGCCGTCGCCAGAATTTTGGACCCTAGAGGTGGTCTCTGTCGGTCCCGAGACATTGCCTCTGGATTTGGTGCCCAGGGTGAACCTGTCTGCCCTGAGCGCAGGTCTGGGGCGAAGGTGCCCGGCGCCACGTCAAGAATTCCCCAAGAGCTGCCGCTTGCGATTTCGCACCACACATGGGGTCGGTGATCGGGACCACCAGCACCAGCATTTCTCTGACAGCTTGGCCTCTGGGATCCAGACCTGGCCTTTTGGGGCACTTGCACTTAGCAGAGTGTCCAGCTTCCCGAGAGCCGTCGCCAGAATTTTGGACCCTAGAGGTGGTCTCTGTCGGTCCCGAGACATTGCCTCTGGATTTGGTGCCCAGGGTGAATTGGAGGTCCTGAGCACAGACCCAGGGCGAAGGCGCCCGGCGCCACGTCAAAAATTCCCCAAGAGCGGCCGCTTGCGATTTCGCACCACACATGGGGTCGGTGATCGGGAGCACCAGCACCAGCATTTCTCTGACAGCTTGGCCTCTGAGGTCCAGACCTGGCCTTTTGGGGCACTTGCACCTAGCAGAGTGTCCAGCTTCCCGAGAGCCGTCGCCAGAATTTTGGACCCTAGAGGTGGTCTCTGTCGGTCCCGAGACATTGCCTCTGGATTTGGTGCCCAGGGTGAACTTGTCTGCCCTGAACGCAGTTCTGGGGCGAAGGCGCCCGGCGCCACGTCAAGAATTCCCCAAGAGCTGCCGCTTGCGATTTGGCACCACACATGGGGTCGGTGATCGGGACCACCAGCACCGGCATTTCTCTGACAGCTTGCCTCTGAGGTCCAGACCTGGCCTTTTGGGGCAC
>NW_028290207.1:0-51606 GCF_059628265.1 Tinamus guttatus | reverse complement strand
CCAGAGCGCCACTAGGAGCCCCTATAGCCCCCATAGGACCACCTAGAGCTCCCCTAGGGCCCCCTATAACCACCATAGGATGCCCTATAGCCCCCATAGGGCCCCCTAGAGCTCCTATAGCCCCCCTAGAGCTCCTATAGGACCCCCTATAGTCCCCATAAGATGCCCTATAGCCCCCATAGGGCCCCCGAGAGGTCCCATAGGACGCCCTAGAGCCCCCATAGGATGCCCTAGAGCTCCTATAGGATCCCCTATAGTCCCCATAGGATGCCCGAGAGCTCCCTAGGGCCCCCTATAACCAACATAGGACCTTCTATAGCCCCCATAGGACCCCCTAAAGCTCCTATAATTCCCCAGAGCCCCCATAGGACCTCCAGAGCTCCCCTAGGAGCCCCTATAACCACCATAGGACCCCCTACAGCCCCCATAGGACCTCCTAGAGCTCCCCTAGGACCCCCCAGAGTTCCCCTAGGACCCCCTATAGCTCCCATAGGGAACCCTAGAACTCCCATAGGACCCTCTAGAGCCCCCATAAGGCCCCCTAGAGCTCCATGGGACGCCCTAGAGCTCCCCTAGGGCCCCCTATAACCACCATAGGACCTTCTATAGCCCCCATAGGACCCCTAAAGCTCCTATAACTCCCCCAGAGCCCCATAGGATCCCCTAGAGTTCCCGTAAGAACCCCAGAGCTCCCCTAGGACCCCCTATAACCCCCATAGGACCCCCTATAACCCCCATAGGACCCCCTAGGGCTCCCATAGGACCCCCTACAGCGCCCATAGGATCCCCTAGAGCTCCCCTAGGACCCGCTATAACCACCATAGGACCCCCTATGGTCCCCATAGGACCCCCTAGAGCCCCCACAGGACCCCCAGAACTCCCCTAGGACCCCCTATAACTCCGATAGGGCCCCCTAGAGCTCCCATAGGACCCCCAGAGCTCCCCTAGGACCCCCTACAGCCCCTATAGGGCCTCCTACAGCTCCCATAGCACGCCCTAGAGCTCCTATAGGGCCCCCTATAACCTCCATAGGATGCCCTAGAGCTCCCCTAGGACCCGCTATAACCCTCATAGGGCCCCCTAGAGCTCCCATAGGACCCCCTAGAGCTCCTATAGGCCCCCTAGACCTCCTATAGGACCCTCTATAGTGCCCATAGGATGCCCTAGAGCTCCCATAGGGTCCTCTATAACCTCCATAGGACCCTCTATAGCCCCATTGGACCCCCTAGAGCTCCCCTAGGACCCACCAGAGCTCCCCTAGGACCCCCTATAACCACCATAGGATGCCCTATAGACCCCATAGTGCTCCCTGGAGCTCCCCTAGGACCCCCAGAGCTCACCGAGATCCCCTATAGCCCACATAGGACCCCCTAGAACTCCCATAGGACCCCCTACAGCGCCTATAGGACCCCGTAGAGCTCCCCTAGGACCCGCTATAACCACCATAGGACCCCCTATAGTCCCCATAGGACCCCCAGAGCTCCCCTAGGACCCCATATAGCCCTCATAGGGCCCCCAAGAGCTCCCATAGCATGCCCTAGAGCTCCCCTAGGACCCCTTATAACCCCTATAGGGCCCCCTAGAACTCCCATAGTACCCCCTATAGCTCCCATAGGAACCCATAGAGCTCCTATAGGCCCCCTAGACCTCCTATAGGACCCTCTATAGTGCCCATAGGATGCCCTAGTTCTCCCATAGGGTCCCCTATAACCTCCATAGGACCCCCTCTAGACCGCATATGGCCCCCTAGAGCCCCCACAGGACCCCCAGAGCTCCCCTAGGATCCCCTATAGCCCCCAGAGGGCCTCCTAGAGCTCCCATAGAACGCCCTATAGCCCCCATAGGACCTCCTAGAGCTCCTATAGACCCCCTAGAGCTCCTATAGTACCCCCTATAGACCCCATAGGATATCCTAGAGCTCCCATAGGGCACACTATAACCACCATAGGACCCTCTATAGCCCCCATAGGACCCCCTAGAACTCCCCCAGGGACTCCTATAACCACGATAAGAACCCCATAGCCCCGCTAGGACCTCCAGATCTCCCATAGGACCCCCTAGAGCCCCCATAGGACCCTCTAAAGCTCCCATAGGACCCCCTAGAGCTCCACTAGGGCCCCCTATAACAACCATAGGACCCGCTATAGCCCCCATAGGGCCCCCTATAGCTCCCCTAGGACCCCCAAGAGCTCCCCTAGGACCCCCTATAACCACCATAGGGCCCCCTAGAACTCCCATAGGACCCCCTAGAGCCCCCATAGGAACCCCTAGAGCTCCTATAGCCCCCCTAGAGCTTCTATAGGATCCCCTATAGTCCCCATACGACCCCCTAGAGCTCCACTAGGACCCCCAGATCTCCCCTAGGAACCCCTATAGCCCCCATAGGATCCCCTAGAGCTCCCCTAGAACCCCCAGAGCTCCCATAGGACCCCCTATAGCACCCATCGGGCCCCCTAGAGCTCCCTTAGGGGCCCCTATAGCCCCCATAGGACCCCCTAGAGACCCCACGGGATCCCCACAGCTCCCCTACGACCCCCTATAGCCCCCATAGGGCCTCCTAGAGCTCCCATAGGACGCCCAAGAACTCCCCTAGGGCGCCCTATAACCACCATACGATGCCCTATAGCTCCCAGAGGCCCCCTAGAACTCCCCTAGGACCCCCAAGAGCCCCCATAGGACCCCCAAGAACTCCTATAGGATCCCCTATAATCCTCATAGGGCCCCCTAGAGCTCCCATAGGGCCCCCTATAGCCCCCACTGGACACCAGAGCTCCCATAGAACCTCCTAAAGCCCCCATAGGACCCCCTAGAGCTCCACGGGACGCCCTAGAGCTCCCCTAGGACCCCCTATAACCCCCATGGGGCTCCCTAGAACTCCCATAGGACCCCCTAGAGCCCGCATAGGACCCCCTAGAGACCCCACAGGACCCCCTATAACCCCGATAGGGCCCCCTAGAACTCCCAAAGGACCCCCTAGAGCCCCATAGGAACCCCTAGAGCTCCTATAGCCCCCCTAGAGCTTCTATAAGATCCCCTATAGTCCCCATAGGATGCCCTAGAGCTCCCATAGGGCCACCTATAACCACCATAGGACCCCTAAGAGCCCCCATAGGGCCCCCAGAGCTCCCCTAGAACCCCCAGAGCGCCACTAGGAGCCCCTATAGCCCCCATAGGACCACCTAGAGCTCCCCTAGGGCCCCCTATAACCACCATAGGATGCCCTATAGCCCCCATAGGGCCCCCTAGAGCTCCTATAGCCCCCCTAGAGCTCCTATAGGACCCCCTATAGTCCCCATAGGATGCCCTATAGCCCCCATAGGGCCCCCGAGAGGTCCCATAGGACGCCCTACAGCCCCCATAGGATGCCCTAGAGCTCCTATAGGATCCCCTATAGTCCCCATAGGATGCCCGAGAGCTCCCCTAGGGCCCCCTATAACCACCATAGGACCTTCTATAGCCCCCATAGGACCCCCTAAAGCTCCTATAATTCTCCAGAGCCCCCATAGGACCTCCAGAGCTCCCAATTGGACCCCCTATAGCCCCCAGAGAGCCTCCTAGAGCTCCCATAGGACGCCCTAGAGCTCCCCTAGGGCCCCCTATAACCACCATAGGACCCTCTATAGCCCCCATAGGACCCCGTAGAGCTCCTATAGACACCCTAGAGCTCCTACAGGACCCCCTGTAGTCCCCATACGATGCCCTAGAGCTCCCATAGGGCACACTATAACCACCATAGGACCCACAATAGCCCCCATAGGACCCCCTAGAACTCCCCCAGCGCCCCCTATAACCACCATAGGACCCCCCTATAGTCCCCCTAGGACTCCCAGAGCTCCCATACGACCCCCTAGAGCTCCACTAGGACCCCCAGATCTCCCCTAGGAACCCCTATAGCCCCCATAGGATCCCCTAGAGCTCCCCTAGAACCCCCAGAGCTCCCATAGGACCCCCTATAGCACCCATCGGGCCCCCTAGAGCTCCCTTAGGGGCCCCTATAGCCCCCATAGGACCCCTAGAGACCCCACGGGATCCCCACAGCTCCCCTACGACCCCCTATAGCCCCCATAGGGCCTCCTAGAGCTCCCATAGGACGCCCTAGAGCTCCCCTAGGGCGCCCTATAACCACCATACGATGCCCTATAGCTCCAGAGGCCCCCTAGAACTCCCCTAGGACCCCCAAGAGCCCCCATAGGACCCCCTAGAGACCCCACAGGACCCCCTATAACCCCGATAGGGCCCCCTAGAACTCCCAAAGGACCCCCTAGAGCCCCATAGGAACCCCTAGAGCTCCTATAGCCCCCCTAGAGCTTCCATAAGATCCCCTATAGTCCCCATAGGATGCCCTAGAGCTCCCATAGGGCCACCTATAACCACCATAGGACCCCTAAGAGCCCCCATAGGGCCCCCAGAGCTCCCCTAGAACCCCCAGAGCGCCACTAGGAGCCCCTATAGCCCCCATAGGACCACCTAGAGCTCCCATAGGGCCCCCTATAGCCCCCACTGGACACCAGAGCTCCCATAGAACCCCCTAAAGCCCCCATAGGACCCCCTAGAGCTCCACGGGACGCCCTAGAACTCCCATAGGACCCCCTAGAGCCCGCATAGGACCCCCTAGAGACCCCACAGGACCCCCTATAACCCCGATAGGGCCCCCTAGAACTCCCAAAGGACCCCCTAGAGCCCCATAGGAACCCCTAGAGCTCCTATAGCCCCCCTAGAGCTTCTATAAGATCCCCTATAGTCCCCATAGGATGCCCTAGAGCTCCCATAGGGCCACCTATAACCACCATAGGACCCCTAAGAGCCCCCATAGGGCCCCCAGAGCTCCCCTAGAACCCCCAGAGCGCCACTAGGAGCCCCTATAGCCCCCATAGGACCACCTAGAGCTCCCCTAGGGCCCCCTATAACCACCATAGGATGCCCTATAGCCCCCATAGGGCCCCCTAGAGCTCCTATAGCCCCCCTAGAGCTCCTATAGGACCCCCTATAGTCCCCATAAGATGCCCTATAGCCCCCATAGGGCCCCCGAGAGGTCCCATAGGACGCCCTAGAGCCCCCATAGGATGCCCTAGAGCTCCTATAGGATCCCCTATAGTCCCCATAGGATGCCCGAGAGCTCCCCTAGGGCCCCCTATAACCACCATAGGACCTTCTATAGCCCCCATAGGACCCCCTAAAGCTCCTATAATTCCCCAGAGCCCCCATAGGACCTCCAGAGCTCCCAATTGGACCCCCTATAGCCCCCAGAGAGCCTCCTAGAGCTCCCATAGGACGCCCTAGAGCTCCCCTAGGGCCCCCTATAACCACCATAGGACCCTCTATAGCCCCCATAGGACCCCGTAGAGCTCCTATAGACACCTTAGAGCTCCTACAGGACCCCCTGTAGTCCCCATAGGATGCCCTAGAGCTCCCATAGGGCACACTATAACCACCATAGGACCCACAATAGCCCCCATAGGACCCCCTAGAACTCCCCCAGCGCCCCCTATAACCACCATAGGACCCCCCTATAGTCCCCCTAGGACCCCCAGAGCTCCCATACGACCCCCTAGAGCTCCACTAGGAGCCCCAGAGCTCCCATAGAACCCCCTATAGCCCCCATAGGGGCCCCTAGAGCTCCCTTAGGGCCCCCGATAACCACCAAAGGACACTCCATACCCCCATAGGACCCCTTAGACCTCTCATAATACCCCGTATAGCTCCCATAGGAACTCCTAGAGCTCCTATTGCCCCCCTAGGGCTCCTATAGGATCCCCTATATTCCCCATAGAATGCCCTAGAGCTCCCATAGGGCCACCTATAACCTCCTTAGGACCCCTAAGAGCCCCCATAGGGCCCCCTAGCGCCCCCACAGGACCCCCAGAGCTCCCCTAGGACCCCCTATAACCACCATAGGACCCCCTACAGCCCCCATAGGACCTCCTAGAGCTCCCCTAGGACCCCCCAGAGTTCCCCTAGGACCCCCTATAGCTCCCATAGGGAACCCTAGAACTCCCATAGGACGCTCTAGAGCCCCCATAAGGCCCCCTAGAGCTCCATGGGACGCCCTAGAGCTCCCCTAGGGCCCCCTATAACCACCATAGGACCTTCTATAGCCCCCATAGGACCCCTAAAGCTCCTATAACTCCCCCAGAGCCCCCATAGGATCCCCTAGAGTTCCCGTAAGAACCCCCAGAGCTCCCCTAGGACCCCCTATAACCCCCATAGGACCCCCTATAACCCCCATAGGACCCCCTAGGGCTCCCATAGGAGCCCCTACAGCGCCCATAGGATCCCCTAGAGCTCCCCTAGGACCCGCTATAACCACCATAGGACCCCCTATCGTCCCCATAGGGCCCCCTAGCGCCCCCACAGGACCCCCAGAGCTCCCCTAGGACCCCCTATAACCACCATAGGACCCCCTACAGCCCCCATAGGACCTCCTAGAGCTCCCCTAGGACCCCCCAGAGTTCCCCTAGGACCCCCTATAGCTCCCATAGGGAACCCTAGAACTCCCATAGGACGCTCTAGAGCCCCCATAAGGCCCCCTAGAGCTCCATGGGACGCCCTAGAGCTCCCCTAGGGCCCCCTATAACCACCATAGGACCTTCTATAGCCCCCATAGGACCCCTAAAGCTCCTATAACTCCCCCAGACCCCCCATAGGATCCCCTAGAGTTCCCGTAAGAACCCCCAGAGCTCCCCTAGGACCCCCTATAACCCCCATAGGACCCCCTATAACCCCCATAGGACCCCCTAGGGCTCCCATAGGAGCCCCTACAGCGCCCATAGGATCCCCTAGAGCTCCCCTAGGACCCGCTATAACCACCATAGGACCCCCTATCATCCCCATAGGACCCCCTAGAGCCCCCACAGGACCCCCAGAGCTCCCCTAGGACCCCCTATAACTCCGATAGGGCCCCCTAGAGCTCCCATAGGACCCCCAGAGCTCCCCTAGGACCCCCTACAGCCCCTATAGGGCCTCCTACAGCTCCCATAGCACGCCCTAGAGCTCCTATAGGGCCCCCTATAACCTCCATAGGATGCCCTAGAGCTCCCCTAGGACCCGCTATAACCCCCATAGGGCCCCCTAGAGCCCCCATAGGGCCCCCTAGAGCTCCCATAGGACCCCCTAGAGCTCCTATAGGCCCCCTAGACCTCCTATAGGACCCTCTATAGTGCCCATAGGATGCCCTAGAGCTCCCATAGGGTCCTCTATAACCTCCATAGGACCCTCTATAGCCCCCATTGGACTCCCTAGAGCTCCCCTAGGACCCACCAGAGCTCCCCTAGGACACCCTATAACCCCGGCAGGACCCCCAGAGCTCCCCTAGGACCCCCTATAACCACCATAGGATGCCCTATAGACCCCATAGTGACCCTGGAGCTCCCCTAGGACCCCCAGAGCTCACCGAGATCCCCTATAGCCCCCATAGGGCCCCCTACAAATCCCCTAGGACCCCATAGAGCTCCCCTAGAACCCCCTATAGCCCACATAGGACCCCCTAGAACTCCCATAGGACCCCCTACAGCGCCTATAGGACCCCGTAGAGCTCCCCTAGGACCCGCTATAACCACCATAGGACCCCCTATAGTCCCCATAGGACCCCCAGAGCTCCCCTAGGACCCCATATAGCCCTCATAGGGCCCCCAAGAGCTCCCATAGCATGCCCTAGAGCTCCCCTAGGACCCCTTATAACCCCCATAGGGCCCCCTAGAACTCCCATAGTACCCCCTAGAGCCCCCATAGGGCCCCCTATAGCCCCCATAGGGCCCCCTATAGCTCCCCTAGGACCCCCAAGAGCTCCCCTAGGACCCCCTATAACCCCCATAGGGCCCCCTAGAACTCCCATAGGACCCCCTAGAGCCCCCATAGGAACCCCTAGAGCTCCTATAGCCCCCCTAGAGCTTCTATAGGATCCCCTATAGTCCCCATAGGATGCCCTAGAGCTCCCATAGGACCACCTATAACCACCATAGGACCCCTAAGAGCCCCCATAGGGCCCCCTAGAGGCCCCACAGGACCCCCAGAGCTCCACTAGGACACCCTATAACCACCATAGGACCCTGTATAGACCCCATAGGACCTCCTAGAGCTCCTATGGGACTCCCTATTGTCCCCATAGGATGCCCTATAACTCCCATAGGGCCCCCTGGAGCTCCCCTAGGACCCCCTATAGCCCCCATAGGACCACCTAGATCTCCCCTAGGGCCCCCTATAACCACCATAGGATGCCCTATAGTCCCCATAGGGCCTCCTAGATTTCCCCTAGGACCCCCCAGAGTTCCCCTTGGACCCTCCATAACCCTCATAGGGCCCCCTTGAGCTCCCATAGGACCCCCTATAGCCCAGATAGAACCCTCTAGAGCTTCTATAGGATTCTCTATAGTCCCCACAGCGCCCCCTAGAGCTCCCACAGGGCCCCCAAGAGCTCCCCTAGGGCCCCCTATAACCCCCATAGGACCCCCTAGAGCTCCCCTAGGACCCCCTAGAGCCTCCATAGGACCCCCTTGAGCTCCTATAGCCCCCTATAACCTCCTATATCACCCTCTGTAGTCCCCATAGAATGCCCTAGAGCTCCCATAGGGTCCCCTATAACCACCATAGGACCCCCTTGAGCCCCCATAGGACACCCTAGAGCTCCCATAGGACCCCCTATAGCCCCGATAGAACCCCCTAGAGCTTCTATAGGATTCTCTATAGTCCCCATAGGATGACCTAGAGCCCCCACAGGACCCCCCAGAGCTCCCCTAGGACCCCCCAGAGCTCCCCTAGGTCCCCCTATAACCCCCATAGGGCCCCCTAGAATTCCCATAGGAAACCCTAGAGCTCCTATAGCTCCCCTAGAGCTTCTATAGGATCCCCTATAGTCCCCATAGGATGCCCTAGAGCTCCCATACGGCCCCCTAGAGGCCCCGCAGGACCCCCAGAGCTCCCCTAGGACCCCCTATAACCACAATAGGACCCTGTATAGGCCCCATAGGACCTCCTAGAGCTCCTATAGGACTCCCTATTGTCCCCATAGGATGCCCTATAACCCCCATAGGGCCCCCTGGAGCTCCCCTAGGACCACCTGGAGCTCCCCTAGGGCCCCTTATAACCACCATAGGATGCCCTATAGCCCCCATAGGGCCCCCTAGATTTCCCCTAGGACCCCCTGGAGCTCCCCTAGGACCCCCTATAGCCCCCATAGGGCCCCCTAGATGTCCCCTAGGGCCTCCTATAACCACCATAGGACCCTCTATAACCCTCATAGGGCCCCCTAGAGCTCCCATAGGACCCCCTATAGCCCCGATAGAGCCCCCTAGAGCTTCTATAGGATTCTCTATAGTCCCCATAGGATGACTAGAGCTCCCATAGGACCCCCAGAGCTCCACTAGGACCCCCTATAGCCCCCAAGGACCCCCTAGAGGTCCTATAGCCCCCCTAGACCTTCTATGGGACCCTCTGTAGTGCCCATAGGATGCCCTAGAGCTCCCATTGGGTCCCCTATAACCTCCATAGGACCCCCTATAGCCCCCATAGGGCCCCCTAGAGCTCCCCTAGGACCCGCTATAACCCTCTTAGGCCCGCCTAGAGCTCGCATAAGGCCCCCTATAGCCCCCACAGGAACCCCAGAGCTCCAGCAGAACCCCCTATAGCCCCCATAGGACCCCTAGAGCTCCCATAGGACGCCCTATAGCCCCCATTGGACCCCCTAGAACTCCTAAAACCCCCCTAGAGCTCCTATAGGACCCCCTATAGACACCATAGGATGCCCTAGAGCCCCCACAGGGCCGCCAGAGCTCCCCTAGGACACCCTATAACCACCATAGGACCCCGTATAGGCCCCATAGGACCTCCTAGAGCTCCTATAGGACTCCCTATAGTCCCCATAGGATGTCCTATAGCCCCCATAGGGCTCCCTAGAGTTCCCCTAGGACCCCCAGAGCTCCCCTAGGACCCCCTATAGCCCCCAGAGAGCCTCCTAGAGCTCCCATAGGACCCCCTATGGCCCCCATAGGAACCCCTAGAGCTCTTATGGCCCCCTAGAGCTCCTATAGGATCCCCTATAGTCCCCATAGGATGCCCTAGAGCTCCCATAGGGCCACCTATAACCACCATAGGACCCCCTAGAGACCCCACGGGATACCCAGAGCTCCCCTAGGACCCCCTATAGCCCCCATACAACCCCCTAGAGCTCCCCTAGGACCGCCAGAGCTCCCATAGGACCCCCTAGAGCTCCCCTAGGACGCCCAGAGCTCCCAATTGGACCCCCTATAGCCCCCATAGGACCCCCTAGAGCTCCCCTAGGACCCCCAGAGCTCCCAATTGGACCCCCTATAGCCCCCATAGGGCCCCCTAGAGCTCCCTTAGGGCCCCCGATAACCACCATAGGACACTCTATAGCCCCCATAGGACCCCCTAGAACTCCCATAGTACTGCCTATAGCTCCCAGAGGAACTCCTAGAGCTCCTATTGCCCCCCTAGAGCTCCTATATAATCCCCTATATTCCCCATAGAATGCCCTAAAGCTCCCATAGGGCCCCCTATAACCATCAAAGGACCCCTTATTGCCCCCATAGGGCACCCTAGAGATCCCCTATGACACCCTAAAGCCTGCATAGGACCCCCTAGGGCTCCCATGGGACCCCCTATAACCCCCGTAGGACGCCCTAGAGCCCCCATAGGACCCCCTAGAGCTCCTATAGCCCCCTAAACCTCCTATATGACCCTCTATAGTCCCCATAGGATGCCCTAGAGCTCCCCTAGGATCCCCCAGAGCTCGCCTAGGACCCCCTTTAACCCCCATAGGACCCCCTAGAGCTCCCATAGGACCCCCTATGGCCCCCATAGGAACCCCTAGAGCTCTTATGGCCCCCTAGAGCTCCTATAGGATCTCCTATAGTCCCCATAGGATGCCCTAGAGCCCCCACAGGGCCCCCAGCGCTCCCCTAGGACACCCTATAACCACCATAGGACCCCGTATAGGCCCCATAGGACCTCCTAGAGCTCCTATAGGACTCCCTATAGTCCCCATAGGATGTCCTATAGCCCCCAGAGGGCTCCCTAGAGTTCCCCTAGGACCCCCAGAGCTCCCATAGGACCCCCTATAGCCCCCATAGGGCCCCCTAGATCTCCCCTAGGGCCCCCTATAACCATCATAGCACCCCATATAGGCCCCATAGCATCCCCTAGAGCTCCTATAGCACCTCTAGAGCTCCTATAGGACCCCCTATAGTCCCCATAGGATGCCCTATAGCCCCCAAAGGGCCCCCTAGAGCTCCATGGGACACCCTAAAGCTCCCCTAGGGCCCCCTATAACCACCATAGGACCTTCTATAGCCCCCATAGGACCCCCTAGAGATCCTGTAACTCCCCCAGAGCTCTCATAGGATCCCCTAGAGCTCCCCTAGAGCCCCCTATAACCACCATAGGACCCCATATAGGCCCCATAGGACCCTCTAGAGCTCCTATAGCCCCCCTAGAGCTCCTATAGGATCCCCTATAGTCCCCATAGGATGCCCTATAGCCCCCATAGGATCCCCTAGAGCTCCTCTAGGACCCCCATTAGCCCCCATAGGACCCCCTAGAACTCCCATAGGACCCCCTAGAGCCCCCATAGGACTCCCAAGAACTCCTATAGGACCCCGTATAACCCTCATAGGGCCTCCTAGAGCTCCCATAGGGCCCCCTATAGCCCCCACTGGACCCCCAGAGCTCCCATAGAACCCCGTAAAGCCCCCATAGGACCCCCTAGAGCTCCACAGGACGCCGTAGAGCTCCCCTAGGACACCCTATAACCCCCTTAGGACCCCGTAGAGCCCCCGTGGGACCCCCTAGAGCCCCCTTATGACCTCCTAGAGCTTCTATAGCCCCCCTAGACCTCCTATAGGACCCTCTACAGTGCCCATAGGATGCCCTAGAGCTCCCATAGGGTCCCCTATAACCACCATAGGACCCACTATAGCCCCCATAGGACCCCCTAGAACTCCCCCAGGGCCCCCTATAACCACCATAGGCCCCCCTATAGCCGCCCTAGGACCCCTAGAGCTCCCATAAGACCTCCTATAGCCCCCATAGGGCCCCTTAGAGCTCCCTTCGGGTCCCTGAAAACCAACATAGGACACTCTATAGCCCCCATAGGACCCCCGAGACCTCGCATAGTACCCATTATAGCTCCCATAGGAACTCCTAGCGCTCCTATTGCCCCCCTAGAGCTCCTATAGGATCCCCTATAGCCCCCATAGGACCACCTAGAGCTCCCCTAGGGCCCCCTATAACCACCATGGGATGCCCTATAGCCCCCATACTACCCCCTAGAGCTCCTATAGACACCCTAGAGCTCCTATAGGACCCCCTATAGTCCCCATAGGTTGCCCTATAGCGCCCATATGGCCCCCTAGAGCTCCCCTAGGACCCCCAGAGCTCCCATAGGACCCCCTATAGCCCCCATCGGGCCCCCTAGAGCTCCCTTAGGGCCCCCTATAGCCACCATAGGACCCACTATAGCCCTCATAGGGCCCCCTAGAGACCCCACGGGATCCCCAGAGCTCCCCTACGAGCCCCTATAGCCCCCAGAGAGCCTCCTAGAGCTCCCCTAGGGCCCCCTAAAACCACCATAGGATGCCCTATAGCCCCCATAGGGCCCCCTAGAGTTCCCCTAGGACCCCCTATAGTCCACATAGGACACCCTATAACCCCCATAGGGCCCCCTACAGCTCCCATAGGACCCCCTAGAGCCCCCTTAGGACCCCCTAGAGCTTCTATAGCCCCCCTAGACCTCCTATAGGACCCTCTATAGTGCCCATAGGATGCCCTAGAGCGCCCATAGGGTCCCCTATAACTTCCATAGGACTCCCTATAGCCCCGATAGAACCCCCTAGAGCTTCTATAGGATTCTCTATAGTCCCCATAGGATGTCCTAGAGCTCCCATAGGGCCCCATAGAGCCCCCACAGGACCCCCAGAGCTCCCTTAGGACCCCATATAGTCCCCATAGGGCCCCCTAGAGCTCCCAAAGCATGCCCTAGAGGTCCCCTAGGACCCCCTACAGCCCCCATAGGACCCCCTACAGCCCCCATAGGACCCCCAAGATCTCCCCTAGGACCCCGGATGGACCGCCTAGAGTCCCCATAGGAACCCCTAGAGCTCCTCTAAGCCCCCTAGAGCTTCTATAGGATCCCCTATAGTCCCCATAGGATGCCCTAGAGCTCCCATAGGGCCAACTATAACCACCATAGGACCCCTAAGAGCCCCCATAGGGCCCCCTAGAGACCCCACGGGTACCCCGGAGCTCCCCTACGACCCCCTATAGCCCCCACCGGGCCTCCTAGAGCTCCCATAGGACGCTTAAAGCTCCCCTATCGCCCCCTATAACCACCATAGGACCCCGTATAGGCCCCATAGGACCTCCTAGAGCTCCTATAGGACTCCCTATAGTCCCCATAGGATGTCCTATAGCCCCCATAGGGCTCCCTAGAGTTCCCCTAGGACCCCCAGACCTCCCATAGGACCCCCTATAGCCCCCATAGGGCCCCCTAGATCTCCCCTAGGGCCCCCTATAACCATCGTAGGACCCCATATAGGCACCATAGGATCCCCTAGAGCTCCTATAGCACCTCTAGAGCTCCTATAGGACTCCCTATAGTCCCCATAGGGCCCCCTAGAGCTCCATGGGAGGCCCTAGAGCTCCCCTAGGGCCCCCTATAACCACCATAGGACCTTCTATAGCCCCCATAGGACCCCCTAGAGATCCTATAACTCCCCCAGAGCCCCCATAGGACCCTTCAGAGCTCCCCTAGGACCCCCTAGAGCTCCCATAGGACCCCCTAGAGCCCCCATAGGACCCCCTAGAGATCCTATAGGACCCCTAAACCTCCTATATGACCCTCGATAGTCCCCATAGGATGTCCTAGAGCTCCCATAGGGTCCCCTATAACCTCCATAGGACCCCATATAGGCCCCATAGGACCCCCTAGAGCTCCTATAGGATCCCCTATAGTCCCCATAGGATGCCCTATAGCCCCCATAGGATCCCCTAGAGCTCCCCTAGGACCCCCAATAGCCCCCATAGCACCCCCTAGAACTCCCATAGGACCCCCTAGAGCCCCCATAGGACTCCCAAGAACTCCTATAGGACCCCGTATAACCCTCATAGGGCCTCCTAGAGCTCCCATAGGGCCCCCTATAGCCCCCACTGGACCCCCAGAGCTCCCATAGAACCCCATAAAGCCCCCATAGGACCCCCTAGAGCTCCTATAGACCCCCTAGAGCTCCTATAGGACCCCCTGTAGTCCCCATAGGATGCCCTAGAGCTCCCAAAGGGCATACTATAACCACCATAGGACCCTCTATAGCCCCCATAGGACCCCCTAGAACTCCCCCAGGGCCCCCTATAACCACCATAGGCCCCCCTATAGCCCCCCTAGGACCCCTAGAGCTCCCATAAGACTTCCTATAGCCCCCATAGGGCCCCCTAGAGCTCCCTTCGGGTCCCTGAAAACCAACATAGGACACTCTACAGCCCCCATAGGACCCCCGAGACCTCGCATATAGCTCCCATAGGAACTCCTAGCGCTCCTATTGCCCCCCTAGAGCTCCTATAGGATTCCCTATAGCCCCCATAGGACCACCTAGAGCCCCCCTAGGTCCCCCTATAACCACCATAAGATGCCCTATAGCCCCCATACTACCCCCTAGAGCTCCTATAGACACCCTAGAGCTCCTATAGGACCCCCTATAGTCCCCATAGGTTGCCCTATAGCGCCCATATGGCCCCCTAGAGCTCCCCTAGGACCCCCAGAGCTCCCATAGGACCCCCTAGAGCCCCCATTGGCACCCTAGAGCTCCCTTAGGGCCCCCTATAGCCACCATAGGACCCACTATAGCCCCCATAGGGCCCCCTAGAGACCCCACAGGATCCCCAGAGCTCCCCTACGAGCCCCTATAGCCCCCAGAGAGCCTCCTAGAGCTCCCCTAGGGCCCCCTAAAACCACCATAGGATGCCCTATAGCCCCCATAGGGCCCCCTAGAGTTCCCATAGGACCCCCTAGAGCCCCCTTAGGATCCCCTAGAGCTTCTATAGCCCCCCTAGACCTCCTATAGGACCCTCTATAATGCCCATAGGATGCCCTAGAGCGCCCATAGGGTCCCCTATAACCTCCATAGGACCCCCTCTAGACCGCATATGGCCCCCTAGAGCTTCTATAGGATTCTCTATAGTCCCCATAGGATGTCCTAGAGCTCCCATAGGGCCCCATAGAGCCCCCACAGGACCCCCAGAGCTCCCCTAGGACCCCCTACAGCCACCATAGGACCCCCTAGAGCTCCCATAGGACCTCCAAGAGCTCCCCTAGGACCCCCTATAACCCCCATAGGGCCCCCTAGAACTCCCATAGGACCGCCTAGAGTCCCCATAGGAACCCCTAGAGATCCTCTAAGCCTCCCCTAGAGCTTCTATAGGATCCCCTATAGTCCCCATAGGATGCCCTAGAGCTCCCATGGGGCCAACTATAACCACCATAGGACCCCTAAGAGCCCCCATAGGGCCCCCTAGAGGCCCCACAGGACCCCCAGAGCTCCCCTAGGACCCCCTATAACCACCATAGGACCCCGTATAGGCCCCATAGGACCTCCTGGACCTCCTATAGGACTCCCCATAGTCCCCATAGGATTCCCTATAGCCTCCATAGGTCCCCCTAGAGCTCCCCTAGGACGCCCAGAGCTCACCTAGGACCCCCTATAGCCCACATAGGACCACCTAGAGCTCCCCTAGGGCTCCCTATAACCAACATAGGATGCCCTATAGCCCCCATAGGGCCCCCTAGATCTCCCCTAGGACCCCCTATAACCACCATAGGACCCCATATAGGCCCCATAGGACCCTCGAGAGCTCCTATAGAACCCCCTATAGTCCCCCTAGGATGCCCTTTAGTCCCCGTAGAGCCCCCCAGAGCTCCCCCAGAGCTCCCCTAGAACCCCCTATAGCTCCCATAGGGCTCCCTAGAGCACCCCTAGGACCCTCTAGAGCCCCAATACGACCCCCTAGAGCCCCCATAGGACCCCCTAGAGCCCCCATAGGACCCCCTAGATCTCCTATAGACCCCCTAAACCTCCTATTATGACCCTCTATAGTCCCCATAGGATGCCCTAGAGCTCCCATAGGGTCCCCTATAACCACTATAGGACGCACTATAGCCCCCATAGGGCCCCCTAGAGCTCCCAAAGGACCCCCTATGGCCCCCATAGGACCCCCTAGAACTCCCATAGGACCCCCTATAACCCTGATAGGGCCCCCTAGAGCTCCCATAAGGCCCCCTATAACCCCTACAGGACCCCAGCAGCTCCCACAGAACCCCCTATAGCCCCCATAGGACCCCCTAAAGCTCCATGGGATGCCCTAGAGCTCCCCTAGGACACCCTATAACCCCCATAGGGCCCCTAGAGCTCCTATAGCCCCCCTAGACCTCCTATAGGACCCTCTATAGTGCCCATAGGATGCCCTAGAGCTCCCATAGGGTCCCCCTATAACCTCCATAGGACACCCTATAGCCCACATAGGGCCCACTAGAGCCCAACAGGACACCCAGAGCTCCCCTAGGACCCCCTATAGCCCCCAGAGAGCCTCCTAGAGCTCCCATACGGACGCCCTAGAGCTCCCCTATGTCCCCCTATAACCACCGTAGGACCCTCTATAGCCCCCATAGGACCCCCTAGAGCTCCATAGGACCACCTAGAGCCCCCACAGGACCCCCTAGAGCTCCTATAGCCCCCCTAAACCTCCTATATGACCTCTATAGTCCCATTAGGATGCACTAGAGCTCCCATAGGGTCCCCTAATAACCAACATAGGACCCCCTATAGCCCCCATAGGAACCCCTAGAGCTCTTATAACTCCCCTAGAGCTCCTATAGGATCCCCTATAGTCCCCATAGGATGCCCTAGAGCTGCCATAGGGCCACCTATAACCACCATAGGACCCACTATAGCCCCCATAGGGCCCCCTAGCGCCCAAACAGGACCCCCAGAGCTCCCCTAGGACTCCCTATAGCCACCATAGGACCCCCTAGAGCTCACCTAGGACCCCTATAGCTCCCATAGGGCCCCCCTAGAGGTCCCCTAGGGCCTCCTATAACCACCATGGGACCCCATATAGGCCCCATAGGACCGTCTAGAGCTCCTATAGCCCCCCTAGAGCTCCTATAGGATCCCCTATAGTCCCCATAGGATGCCCTATAGCCCCCATAGGATCCCCTAGAGCTCCCCTAGGACCCCCCAGAGCTCCCCTAGGGCCCCCTATAACCACCATAGAATGCCCTATAGCCCCCAGAGCGTCGGGAGCGCTCACTGCTGCCATCCCGTGTCCGAAAATCGGTACTGCAATAGCCGGGGAAAGGCTGCGCATGCGCAGAGCGTCGGGAGCGCTCACTGCTGCCATCCCGTGTCCGAAAATCGGTACTGCAACGGGGAGCGGAAGGCTGCGCATGCGCAGAGCGTCGGGAGGCCTCACTGCTGCCATCCCCACTGGTTACTAGCATTATCGTCCGAACGGTGTCCGAATATCGGTACTGCAACGGCCAGCGGAGGGACGCGCATGCGCAGAGCATCGGGAGGGCTCACTGCTGCCATCCCGTGTCCGAAAATCGGTACTGCAATAGCCGGGGAAAGGCTGCGCATGCGCAGAGCGTCGGGAGCGCTCACTGCTGCCATCCCGTGTCCGAAAATCGGTACTGCAACGGGGAGGGGGAGGCTGCGCATGCGCAGAGCGTCGGGAGGGCTCACTGCTGCCATCCCGTGTCCGAAAATCGGTACTGCAACGGGGAGGGGGAGGCTGCGCATGCGCAGAGCGTCGGGAGCGCTCACTGCTGCCATCCCGTGTCCGAAAATTGGTACGGCCACGGCCGGGGGAGGGTCTTAGTTAGGTCATTGTCTACCAATTAGGAGCCTTTGTATTTGCATCACTGGTTACTAGAATTATCGTCCGAACGGTGTCCGAATATCGGTACTGCAACGGCCAGTGGAGGGACACGCATGCGCAGAGCATCGGGAGGCCTCACTGCTGCCATCCCGTGTCCGAAAATCGGTACGGCCACGGCCGGGGGAGGGTCTTAGTTAGGTCATTGTCTACCAATTAGGAGCCTTTGTATTTGCATCACTGGTTACTAGAATTATCGTCCGAACGGTGTCCGAATATCGGTACTGCAACGGCCAGCGGAGGGGCGCGCATGCGCAGAGCGTCGGGAGCGCTCACTGCTGCCATCCCGTGTCCGAAAATCGGTACTGCAACGGGGAGGGGGAGGCTGCGCATGCGCAGAGCGTCGGGAGCGCTCACTGCTGCCATCCCGTGTCCGAAAATCGGTACTGCAATAGCCGGGGAAAGGCTGCGCATGCGCAGAGCGTCGGGAGGGCTCACTGCTGCCATCCCGTGTCCGAAAATCGGTACGGCCACGGCCGGGGGAGGGTCTTTGTCGGAGAGAGGGAGACTGCAGACACCCGTTGGTCATCAACAGAACTCGTTTATTGTCCCACAAGCAAGTATATTTATACAGTAGATAATTAGCCTCATACATATTGCAAAACTTGAGCTCATGATTGGTTGCTAACGGTATTTGATTGTTTATTCAAGGGTATTTGGTTGTTTATTCGAAAGATAACTTCTGTCTGGCCAGCCCAGATTATGATCGATAAGCAAGCAGCTTCTTCATTCTTCCTGCCTTATCCCCTCAGGGTTGTTTACGAAACTCGCCAAGGACAGAGTGTCCTTGCCTTACCAGCACGTCCTCAGCACTTCTCTCCTGAGGCCTAATCTCCCAGAAGCCCCTGCTTGCTCAGTTGCAGGCCTGAACCAAAGTCAGTAGAACCATACTCATGTCCACGCTCTCGTAGCCAATTCCCAACAATTCCCCCTTTTTCTTTTTGCGCGAGCAGGACATCCCCCATGCTCTTATTTATCATGCGTTTTACATAGGATAAGATACAGCTTAAACATAACAATACAATTATAGCTACTACTAAAAACATTAGCAAGCTCTGCAAAACATTGCGGAGCCATCCAGTAACTCCCATTACAGCAAAGCAGGTCGTCAGGTGACAGATTACATGGACTACCTTTTTTCCCGCCTGGGGAGTTGCCCATATGAAGTGGCTGAATGTGTCAATAGTGACATGAAGGTACTTCAAGTGGCCAAACTCTGGAACATGGGTAACATCCATTTGTCAGAGCCCACAAGGGCCTTGACCATGCGGATTTACCCCAATGCCCAACCCCGGTCCATGATGGCTACATTCGGGGCAGGCGCGCACGATTCCCCTGGCCTCTTCCATTGTTATATTAAACTGACTTTTAAGGCCTTTAGCATTCTGGTGGAACATGTGATGGGCTTCCCTAGCCTTAATGAAGTCATTGAGAGGTACAGCCGTGGCCACCAATTGATCAGCCCTGTGATTACCCTCGCCCAGACCCTGAGTCCACATGTGACTCCTGATGTGTATCACAGCATACGGGCACAACCGTTGTTGCAAAGCGGTTTGCAACCTGCGTAAGAGCTCATTCAACCGCGGATTTTTAACATCCCGGACCCTCGCCCCCTCTATGCGCGTAACAATTCCAGCAACATATAAAGAGTCCGTGACCAGATTGAGCCGCTCATTTTGCCATCTAAGTACCGCCCAAACCACCGCAGCCAGTTCCAGCGTTTGTAGTGAGTCCCCTGCTGCTGCTTCTAGCAGGTGGTGATGCCATTCCACTCCTTCCATCCAGGTGATAGCTGCTCGTCGTGATTTCTTCCCTGCATCCATGAAGGCGGTGACTGCGTCCGCTAATGGTACTTCACTTCTTTTATGTGGCATAATCCACTCATTTCGGCTCACCCATTGTAGTTCCGGTGACTTTATAGAGTCTACTTTGATATCAGCAGCTGTTGATAATAGACTCGTTTGTAATTCTCCAGAATGCTGCAGGTACCATTCAAGCAGATCTCTTTTTATTGGAATTCTAATTACACCTGGTTCCATTCCCGTGATCTGCACCACTCGTGTTTTCCCTTTCATAATCAGTTCCGCCAAGTTTTCTACTTTCTGCTGAATAGTTGTGTGTGGTTGCAGTGATGTATACAACCATTTGAGAACACGGATCTTCTCCCCCTTTTTGTTTTTGTAGATGGCATTTCAGCGTTTGGTTCTTCATTCTTACTTCCTGTGCTGAAGTATTTCCCTAGTCTCTTTCCAGGGATACAAGTCAGAGTACAACTCCCAGTCCTCCACTGGTGGGGGTGGGGTGGAGTACACCGTAGTCTGAGTTACTCCTGGCTTTCCCGCTTTCAAATTCTGCACTTTCTTGTTGTACTTAGTCAGCCCTCTCTGCTGATATATATTATACAATAAAGATCTAAAGACTACACACACAAACAGCAAAAACATAGTTTCTATCGAGTGGCACGACCACGTAGCTGTGCACTTCACTAGTGAGTTCCACTGTCTCAATTGCCAAAGCCCATCCTTGTCGCCAATTAGGTGCGAATGGGCTTGGGATTTGGCAATAATCACCCAAAACAATGTGGCTACTGCGAGCCTCTATTCAGGTGAAAGCATCTTTAATAAGCAATGTATGAATAACTACTCTTGAGGTAATACTTGTCGGCAGGATACTGAGACTGAACATCTTCTCGAGTTGGCAGATTAGAGGGTTGCTGACAGGCTCCCAACTCGGCGGGCGTCCCCGCGGAGACAATGTGGATCTCAGTGTTAGGAGTCTCACCCCCCCTCTCTCTGCACTGTCTGTTTATGCCCGGTGCATCCTGCCACGTAGGGCCAGTACGTGCCAGCAGGCAGACCGGGGGGCGGACAAACTCCGCCTTCAGTCACATAACCTTCCCTCCTGGGTGCGCAAGTGCGCATATCAGAAAGCGGTCCCAGCCGTCAGTCTGAGGCTCCTGCCTTCCTCATCTTCCTCCCTCTCAGGTGTTTGACCTTCAAACTAGTTTAGAGGATGTTTGCAGTTCCCGGGCAGGCAAACATCTTCTTTCTCAAGATCCCATTATGACTCTACAGATCATACAAATTTCCTCCTTTCAACCATACCTCGTGTCAGCATCATTATACAAAGGACACAACACATAATACAGACGAACATAGCAAACAGAAATAATAGCCCTAATAACGGTTTCTGTCCTCACTTAAAGCATTACAATTCTTCAACCCCCACTTTAAAAGACAGATCAAATCCCCTTGCACCTCCCCCCTGGCTGTTGTCAAGCCCTCAGCAACGTCAGTCTCCTTGATCTCATTCGCCTTCTCTTCCCCGGCCCCCTTCTCTAATTTTTCAAGGCGATTCAACAAGTCCTGGACCCAGCCGGGCTGTTCCTCAGGCTCGACAGGGGGTCCGGAAGTGGGGGCGCAGATGGTGCAGGTGCTGCAGGTGCAGGTCGGGGGGTTTTGGCGATGGATCTCCAAACACCAGCGGTTGTCGGTGGCGTGGTGGTCCCGGTCCTGAAGTGCTTGCAAAGGCTGCCGTGACTCCGGCGGCCACTTTGCTTTTTGCTTTCACATCGGATTTGAATACTAGGTGGGGCTCGGCTTTGAACCCATTCTCTCTGCACCAGATCAAAAGCTTGCAGAGGGCCTGTTCATCAGTAGCTTGCTCCAGGGATTGCACGAGCCTATTCACCAAATTTCCGTAGGACTTCCACAATCCCTGCTTCACCATGGAGCAACCTTTTGCGTACCTCCATGCTAACAATCCCGGTAATTCTTTCTTTAAGTCAATTCCCTGTACGTTACATTGTTGTAAGGTACGGGTAAATAATTCATACGCCACTTGCCTATCCATTTTTATCGCTAGCAGTTACTTTTTCTCCAGGCTTCGGTGGCGCGTACGGCCCCTTACTCACCGATGTGGCCAAGGGGGGTGTCGTTCCTCTCCGCTCCAATGGCGGCTTCGGCACCGTCCCGGCTGCGCTGCGGAACCCGACTCTCTAATACTTCTCTCCTTCGTGGTGCGTCCTTCTCCCGATTTCTTTTTCTGTCCGAGAGAGGATTGCCCTTCGTTGGATCACGTCGGGGTCACCATTTGTCGGAGAGAGGGAGACTGCAGACACCCGTTGGTCATCAACAGAACTCGTTTATTGTCCCACAAGCAAGTATATTTATACAGTAGATAATTAGCCTCATACATATTGCAAAACTTGAGCTCATGATTGGTTGCTAACGGTATTTGATTGTTTATTCAAGGGTATTTGGTTGTTTATTCGAAAGATAACTTCTGTCTGGCCAGCCCAGATTATGATCGATAAGCAAGCAGCTTCTTCATTCTTCCTGCCTTATCCCCTCAGGGTTGTTTACGAAACTCGCCAAGGACAGAGTGTCCTTGCCTTACCAGCACGTCCTCAGCACTTCTCTCCTGAGGCCTAATCTCCCAGAAGCCCCTGCTTGCTCAGTTGCAGGCCTGAACCAAAGTCAGTAGAACCATACTCATGTCCACGCTCTCGTAGCCAATTCCCAACAGGTCTTAGTTAGGTCATTTTCTACCAATTAGGAGCCTTTGTATTTGCATCACTGGTTACTAGAATTATCGTCCGAACGGTGTCCGAATATCGGTACTGCAACGGCCAGCGGAGGGACGCGCATGCGCAGAGCATCGGGAGGGCTCACTGCTGCCATCCCGTGTCCGAAAATCGGTACTGCAATAGCCGGGGAAAGGCTGCGCATGCGCAGAGCGTCGGGAGCGCTCACTGCTGCCATCCCGTGTCCGAAAATCGGTACTGCAACGGGGAGGGGGAGGCTGCGCATGCGCAGAGCGTCGGGAGCGCTCACTGCTGCCATCCCGTGTCCGAAAATCGGTACTGCAATGGGGAGCGGAAGGCTGCGCATGCGCAGAGCATCGGGAAGACTCACTGCTGCCATCCCGTGTCCGAAAATCGGTACTGCAATAGCCGGGGAAAGGCTGCGCATGCGCAGAGCGTCGGGAGCGCTCACTGCTGCCATCCCGTGTCCGAAAATCGGTACTGCAATAGCCGGGGAAAGGCTGCGCATGCGCAGAGCGTCGGGAGCGCTCACTGCTGCCATCCCGTGTCCGAAAATCGGTACTGCAACGGGGGGGGGGGGCAGCGCATGCGCAGAGCGTCGGGAGCGCTCACTGCTGCCATCCCGTTTCCGAAAATCGGTACGGCCACGGCCGGGGGCGGGTCTTAGTTACGTCATTGTCTACCAATTAGGAGCCTTTGTATTTGCATCACTGGTTACTAGAATTATCGTCCGAACGGTGTCCGAATATCGGTACTGCAACGGCCAGCGGAGGGGCGCGCATGCGCAGAGCGTCGGGAGCGCTCACTGCTGCCATCCCGTGTCCGAAAATCGGTACTGCAACGGGGAGGGGGAGGCTGCGCATGCGCAGAGCCTCTGGAGGGCTCACTGCTGCCATCCCATGTCCGAAAATCGGTACTGCAATAGCCGGGGAAAGGCTGCGCATGCGCAGAGCGTCGGGAGCGCTCACTGCTGCCATCCCGTGTCCGAAAATTGGTACGGCCACGGCCGGGGGAGGGTCTTAGTTAGGTCATTGTCTACCAATTAGGAGCGTTTGTATTTGCATCACTGGTTACTAGAATTATCGTCCGAACGGTGTCCGAATATCGGTACTGCAACGGCCAGCGGAGGGACGCGCATGCGCAGAGCATCGGGAGGGCTCACTGCTGCCATCCCGTGTCCGAAAATCGGTACTGCAACGGGGAGGGGGAGGCTGCGCATGCGCAGAGCGTCGGGAGCGCTCACTGCTGCCATCCCGTGTCCGAAAATCGGTACTGCAACGGGGAGGGGTAGGCTGCGCAAGCGCAGAGCGTCGGGAGCGCTCACTGCTGCCATCCCGTGTCCGAAAATCGGTACTGCAATAGGGATGGGGAGGCTGCGCATGCGCAGAACGTCGGGAGCGCTCACTGCTGCCATCCCGTGTCCGAAAATTGGTACGGCCACGGCCGGGGGAGGGTCTTAGTTAGGTCATTGTCTACCAATTAGGAGCCGTTGTATTTGCATCACTGGTTACTAGAATTATCGTCCGAACGGTGTCCGAATATCGGTACTGCAACGGCCAGCGGAGGGGCGCGCATGCGCAGAGCGTCGGGAGCGCTCACTGCTGCCATCCCGTGTCCGAAAATCGGTACTGCAACGGGGAGGGGGAGGCTGCGCATGCGCAGAGCCTCTGGAGGGCTCACTGCTGCCATCCCGTGTCCGAAAATCGGTACTGCAACGGAGAGGGGGAGGCTGCGCATGCGCAGAGCGTCGGGAGGGCTCACTGCTGCCATCCCGTGTCCGAAAATCGGTACTGCAATAGCCGGGGAAAGGCTGCGCATGCGCAGAGCGTCGGGAGCGCTCACTGCTGCCATCCCGTGTCCGAAAATCGGTACTGCAATAGGGATGGGGAGGCTGCGCATGCGCAGAACGTCGGGAGCGCTCACTGCTGCCATCCCGTGTCCGAAAATTGGTACGGCCACGGCCGGGGGAGGGTCTTAGTTAGGTCATTGTCTACCAATTAGGAGCCGTTGTATTTGCATCACTGGTTACTAGAATTATCGTCCGAACGGTGTCCGAATATCGGTACTGCAACGGCCAGCGGAGGGGCGCGCATGCGCAGAGCGTCGGGAGCGCTCACTGCTGCCATCCCGTGTCCGAAAATCGGTACTGCAACGGGGAGGGGGAGGCTGCGCATGCGCAGAGCCTCTGGAGGGCTCACTGCTGCCATCCCGTGTCCGAAAATCGGTACTGCAACGGAGAGGGGGAGGCTGCGCATGCGCAGAGCGTCGGGAGGGCTCACTGCTGCCATCCCGTGTCCGAAAATCGGTACTGCAATAGGCGGGGAAAGGCTGCGCATGCGCAGAGCGTCGGGAGGGCTCACTGCTGCCATCCCGTGTCCGAAAATCGGTACTGCAACGGGGAGGGGGAGGCTGCGCATGCGCAGAGCGTCGGGAGCGCTCACTGCTGCCATCCCGTGTCCGAAAATTGGTACGGCCACGGCCGGGGGAGGGTCTTAGTTAGGTCATTGTCTACCAATTAGGAGCCTTTGTATTTGCATCACTGGTTACTAGAATTATCGTCCGAACGGTGTCCGAATATCGGTACTGCAACGGAGAGTGGGAGGCTGCGCATGCGCAGAGCGTCGGGAGCGCTCACTGCTGCCATCCCGTGTCCGAAAATCGGTACGGCCACGGCCGGGGGAGGGTCTTAGTTAGGTCATTTTCTACCAATTAGGAGCCTTTGTATTTGCATCACTGGTTACTAGAATTATCGTCCGAACGGTGTCCGAATATCGGTACTGCAACGGCCAGCGGAGGGACGCGCATGCGCAGAGCATCGGGAGGGCTCACTGCTGCCATCCCGTGTCCGAAAATCGGTACTGCAACGGGGAGCGGAGGGACGCGCATGCGCAGAGCATCGGGAGGGCTCACTGCTGCCATCCCGTGTCCGAAAATCGGTACTGCAATAGCCGGGGAAAGGCTGCGCATGCGCAGAGCGTCGGGAGCGCTCACTGCTGCCATCCCGTGTCCGAAAATCGGTACTGCAACGGGGAGGGGGAGGCTGCGCATGCGCAGAACGTCGGGAGCGCTCACTGCTGCCATCCCGTGTCCGAAAATCGGTACTGCAATAGGGATGGGGAGGCTGCGCATGCGCAGAGCGTCGGGAGCGCTCACTGCTGCCATCCCGTGTCCGAAAATCGGTACTGCAACGGGGAGCGGAAGGCTGCGCATGCGCAGAGCATCGGGAAGACTCACTGCTGCCATCCCGTGTCCGAAAATCGGTACTGCAATAGCCGGGGAAAGGCTGCGCATGCGCAGAGCGTCGGGAGGGCTCACTGCTGCCATCCCGTGTCCGAAAATCGGTACTGCAATAGCCGGGGAAAGGCTGCGCATGCGCAGAGCGTCGGGAGCGCTCACTGCTGCCATCCCGTGTCCGAAAATCGGTACTGCAACGGGGAGGGGGAGGCTGCGCATGCGCAGAGCGTCGGGAGCGCTCACTGCTGCCATCCCGTGTCCGAAAATTGGTACGGCCACGGCCGGGGGAGGGTCTTAGTTAGGTCATTGTCTACCAATTAGGAGCCTTTGTATTTGCATCACTGGTTACTAGAATTATCGTCCGAACGGTGTCCGAATATCGGTACTGCAACGGCCAGCGGAGGGACGCGCATGCGCAGAGCATCGGGAGGGCTCACTGCTGCCATCCCGTGTCCGAAAATCGGTACTGCAATAGCCGGGGAAAGGCTGCGCATGCGCAGAGCGTCGGGAGCGCTCACTGCTGCCATCCCGTGTCCGAAAATTGGTACGGCCACGGCCGGGGGAGGGTCTTAGTTAGGTCATTGTCTACCAATTAGGAGCCTTTGTATTTGCATCACTGGTTACTAGAATTATCGTCCGAACGGTGTCCGAATATCGGTACTGCAACGGCCAGCGGAGGGACACGCATGCGCAGAGCATCGGGAGGGCTCACTGCTGCCATCCCGTGTGCGAAAATCGGTACTGCAACGGGGATGGGGAGGCTGCGCATGCGCAGAGCGTCGGGAGCGCTCACTGCTGCCATCCCGTGTCCGAAAATCGGTACTGCAATAGGGATGGGGAGGCTGCGCATGCGCAGAGCGTCGGGAGCGCTCACTGCTGCCATCCCGTGTCCGAAAATCGGTACTGCAACGGGGAGCGGAAGGCTGCGCATGCGCAGAGCATCGGGAAGACTCACTGCTGCCATCCCGTGTCCGAAAATCGGTACTGCAATAGCCGGGGAAAGGCTGCGCATGCGCAGAGCGTCGGGAGGGCTCACTGCTGCCATCCCGTGTCCGAAAATCGGTACTGCAATAGCCGGGGAAAGGCTGCGCATGCGCAGAGCGTCGGGAGCGCTCACTGCTGCCATCCCGTGTCCGAAAATCGGTACTGCAACGGGGAGGGGGAGGCTGCGCATGCGCAGAGCGTCGGGAGCGCTCACTGCTGCCATCCCGTGTCCGAAAATCGGTACTGCAACGGGGAGCGGAAGGCTGCGCATGCGCAGAGCATCGGGAAGACTCACTGCTGCCATCCCGTGTCCGAAAATCGGTACTGCAACGGGGAGGGGGAGGCTTCGCATGCGCAGAGAGTCGGGAGCGCTCACTGTTGCCATCCCGTGTCCGAAAATCGGTACGGCCACGGCCGGGGAAAGGCTGCGCATGCGCAGAGCGTCGGGAGGGCTCACTGTTGCCATCCCGTTTCCGAAAATCGGTACGGCCACGGCCGGGGGCGGGTCTTAGTTACGTCATTGTCTACCAATTAGGAGCCTTTGTATTTGCATCACTGGTTACTAGAATTATCGTCCGAACGGTGTCCGAATATCGGTACTGCAACGGCCAGCGGAGGGGCGCGCATGCACAGAGCGTCGGGAGCGCTCACTGCTGCCATCCCGTGTCCGAAAATTGGTACGGCCACGGCCGGGGGAGGGTCTTAGTTAGGTCATTGTCTACCAATTAGGAGCGTTTGTATTTGCATCACTGGTTACTAGAATTATCGTCCGAACGGTGTCCGAATATCGGTACTGCAACGGCCAGCGGAGGGACGCGCATGCGCAGAGCATCGGGAGGGCTCACTGCTGCCATCCCGTGTCCGAAAATCGGTACTGCAATAGCCGGGGAAAGGCTGCGCATGCGCAGAGCGTCGGGAGCGCTCACTGCTGCCATCCCGTGTCCGAAAATCGGTACTGCAACGGGGAGGGGGAGGCTGCGCATGCGCAGAGCGTCGGGAGCGCTCACTGCTGCCATCCCGTGTCCGAAAATTGGTACGGCCACGGCCGGGGGAGGGTCTTAGTTAGGTCATTGTCTACCAATTAGGAGCCTTTGTATTTGCATCACTGGTTACTAGAATTATCGTCCGAACGGTGTCCGAATATCGGTACTGCAACGGCCAGCGGAGGGACACGCATGCGCAGAGCATCGGGAGGGCTCACTGCTGCCATCCCGTGTGCGAAAATCGGTACTGCAACGGGGATGGGGAGGCTGCGCATGCGCAGAGCGTCGGGAGCGCTCACTGCTGCCATCGCGTGTCCGAAAATCGGTATTGCAACGGGGAGGGGTAGGCTGCGCATGCGCAGAACGTCGGGAGCGCTCACTGCTGCCATCCCGTGTCCGAAAATCGGTACTGCAACGGGGAGGGGGAGGCTTCGCATGCGCAGAGAGTCGGGAGCGCTCACTGTTGCCATCCCGTGTCCGAAAATCGGTACGGCCACGGCCGGGGAAAGGCTGCGCATGCGCAGAGCGTCGGGAGGGCTCACTGTTGCCATCCCGTTTCCGAAAATCGGTACGGCCACGGCCGGGGGCGGGTCTTAGTTACGTCATTGTCTACCAATTAGGAGCCTTTGTATTTGCATCACTGGTTACTAGAATTATCGTCCGAACGGTGTCCGAATATCGGTACTGCAACGGCCAGCGGAGGGGCGCGCATGCACAGAGCGTCGGGAGCGCTCACTGCTGCCATCCCGTGTCCGAAAATTGGTACGGCCACGGCCGGGGGAGGGTCTTAGTTAGGTCATTGTCTACCAATTAGGAGCGTTTGTATTTGCATCACTGGTTACTAGAATTATCGTCCGAACGGTGTCCGAATATCGGTACTGCAACGGCCAGCGGAGGGACGCGCATGCGCAGAGCATCGGGAGGGCTCACTGCTGCCATCCCGTGTCCGAAAATCGGTACTGCAATAGCCGGGGAAAGGCTGCGCA
Organism: Tinamus guttatus; assembly: GCF_059628265.1. NCBI lineage: Eukaryota > Metazoa > Chordata > Aves > Tinamiformes > Tinamidae > Tinamus > Tinamus guttatus. The sequence goes on along the minus strand of NW_028290207.1, from coordinate 22,939 downwards.
TGCGCAGAGCGTCGGGAGCGCTCACTGCTGCCATCCCGTGTCCGAAAATCGGTACTGCAACGGGGAGGGGGAGGCTGCGCATGCGCAGAGCGTCGGGAGCGCTCACTGCTGCCATCCCGTGTCCGAAAATTGGTACGGCCACGGCCGGGGGAGGGTCTTAGTTAGGTCATTGTCTACCAATTAGGAGCCTTTGTATTTGCATCACTGGTTACTAGAATTATCGTCCGAACGGTGTCCGAATATCGGTACTGCAACGGCCAGCGGAGGGACACGCATGCGCAGAGCATCGGGAGGGCTCACTGCTGCCATCCCGTGTGCGAAAATCGGTACTGCAACGGGGATGGGGAGGCTGCGCATGCGCAGAGCGTCGGGAGCGCTCACTGCTGCCATCGCGTGTCCGAAAATCGGTATTGCAACGGGGAGGGGTAGGCTGCGCATGCGCAGAACTTCGGGAGCGCTCACTGCTGCCATCCCGTGTCCGAAAATCGGTACTGCAATAGCCGGGGAAAGGCTGCGCATGCGCAGAGCGTCGGGAGGACTCACTGCTGCCATCCCGTGTCCGAAAATCGGTACTGCAACCGGGAGGGGGAGGCTGCGCATGCGCAGAACGTCGGGAGCGCTCACTGCTGCCATCCCGTGTCCGAAAATCGGTACTGCAACGGGGAGGGGGAGGCTGCGCATGCGCAGAGCGTCGGGAGCGCTCACTGCTGCCATCCCGTGTCCGAAAACCGGTACGGCCACGGCCGGGGGCGGGTCTTAGTTAGGTCATTGTCTACCAATTAGGAGCCTTTGTATTTGCATCACTGGTTACTAGAATTATCGTCCGAACGGTGTCCGAATATCGGTACTGCAACGGCCAGCGGAGGGACACGCATGCGCAGAGCATCGGGAGCGCTCACTGCTGCCATCCCGTGTCCGAAAATCGGTACTGCAATAGCCGGGGAAAGGCTGCGCATGCGCAGAGCGTCGGGAGGGCTCACTGCTGCCATCCCGTGTCCGAAAATCGGTACTGCAATAGCCGGGGAAAGGCTGCGCATGCGCAGAGCGTCGGGAGCGCTCACTGCTGCCATCCCGTGTCCGAAAATCGGTACTGCAATAGCCGGGGAAAGGCTGCGCATGCGCAGAGCGTCGGGAGCGCTCACTGCTGCCATCCCGTGTCCGAAAATCGGTACTGCAACCGGGAGGGGGAGGCTGCGCATGCGCAGAACGTCGGGAGCGCTCACTGCTGCCATCCCGTGTCCGAAAATCGGTACTGCAACGGGGAGGGGGAGGCTGCGCATGCGCAGAGCGTCGGGAGCGCTCACTGCTGCCATCCCGTGTCCGAAAACCGGTACGGCCACGGCCGGGGGCGGGTCTTAGTTAGGTCATTGTCTACCAATTAGGAGCCTTTGTATTTGCATCACTGGTTACTAGAATTATCGTCCGAACGGTGTCCGAATATCGGTACTGCAACGGCCAGCGGAGGGGCGCGCATGCGCAGAGCGTCGGGAGCGCTCACTGCTGCCATCCCGTGTCCGAAAATCGGTACTGCAACGGGGAGGGGGAGGCTGCGCATGCGCAGAGCCTCTGGAGGGCTCACTGCTGCCATCCCGTGTCCGAAAATCGGTACTGCAACGGAGAGGGGGAGGCTGCGCATGCGCAGAGCGTCGGGAGCGCTCACTGCTGCCATCCCGTGTCCGAAAATCGGTACTGCAATAGCCGGGGAAAGGCTGCGCATGCGCAGAGCGTCGGGAGCGCTCACTGCTGCCATCCCGTGTCCGAAAATCGGTACTGCAACGGGGAGCGGAATGCTGCGCATGCGCAGAGCGTCGGGAGGGCTCACTGCTGCCATCCCGTGTCCGAAAATCGGTACTGCAACGGGGAGCGGAGGGACGCGCATGCGCAGAGCATCGGGAGGGCTCACTGCTGCCATCCCGTGTCCGAAAATCGGTACTGCAATAGCCGGGGAAAGGCTGCGCATGCGCAGAGCGTCGGGAGGGCTCACTGCTGCCATCCCGTGTCCGAAAATCGGTACTGCAATAGGCGGGGAAAGGCTGCGCATGCGCAGAGCGTCGGGAGCGCTCACTGCTGCCATCCCGTGTCCGAAAATCGGTACTGCAACGGGGAGGGGGAGGCTGCGCATGCGCAGAGCGTCGGGAGCGCTCACTGCTGCCATCCCGTGTCCGAAAATTGGTACGGCCACGGCCGGGGGAGGGTCTTAGTTAGGTCATTGTCTACCAATTAGGAGCCTTTGTATTTGCATCACTGGTTACTAGAATTATCGTCCGAACGGTGTCCGAATATCGGTACTGCAACGGCCAGCGGAGGGACACGCATGCGCAGAGCATCGGGAGGGCTCACTGCTGCCATCCCGTGTCCGAAAATCGGTACTGCAACGGGGGGGGGGAGGCTGCGCATGCGCAGAACGTCGGGAGCGCTCACTGCTGCCATCCCGTGTCCGAAAATCGGTACTGCAATAGCCGGGGAAAGGCTGCGCATGCGCAGAGCGTCGGGAGGGCTCACTGCTGCCATCCCGGTCCGAAAATCGGTACTGCAATAGCCGGGGAAAGGCTGCGCATGCGCAGAGCGTCGGGAGCGCTCACTGCTGCCATCCCGTGTCCGAAAATCGGTACTGCAATAGCCGGGGAAAGGCTGCGCATGCGCAGAGCGTCGGGAGCGCTCACTGCTGCCATCCCGTGTCCGAAAATCGGTACTGCAACGGGGGGGGGGGGCAGCGCATGCGCAGAGCGTCGGGAGCGCTCACTGCTGCCATCCCGTGTCCGAAAATCGGTACTGCAATAGCCGGGAAAGGCTGCGCATGCGCAGAGCGTCGGGAGGGCTCACTGCTGCCATCCCGTGTCCGAAAATCGGTACTTGCAATAGCCGGGGAAAGGCTGCGCATGCGCAGAGCGTCGGAGGGCTCACTGCTGCCATCCCGTGTCCGAAAATCGGTACTGCAATAGCCGGGGAAAGGCTGCGCATGCGCAGAGCGTCGGGAGGGCTCACTGTTGCCATCCCGTTTCCGAAAATCGGTACGGCCACGGCCGGGGGCGGGTCTTAGTTACGTCATTGTCTACCAATTAGGAGCCTTTGTATTTGCATCACTGGTTACTAGAATTATCGTCCGAACGGTGTCCGAATATCGGTACTGCAACGGCCAGCGGAGGGACACGCATGCGCAGAGCATCGGAGGGCTCACTGCTGCCATCCCGTGTCCGAAAATCGGTACTGCAACGGGGGGGGGGAGGCTGCGCATGCGCAGAACGTCGGGAGCGCTCACTGCTGCCATCCCGTGTCCGAAAATCGGTACTGCAATAGCCGGGGAAAGGCTGCGCATGCGCAGAGCGTCGGGAGGGCTCACTGCTGCCATCCCGTGTCCGAAAATCGGTACTGCAATAGCCGGGGAAAGGCTGCGCATGCGCAGAGCGTCGGGAGCGCTCACTGCTGCCATCCCGTGTCCGAAATCGGTACTGCAATAGCCGGGGAAAGGCTGCGCATGCGCAGAGCGTCGGGAGCGCTCACTGCTGCCATCCCGTGTCCGAAAATCGGTACTGCAACGGGGGGGGGGCAGCGCATGCGCAGAGCGTCGGGAGCGCTCACTGCTGCCATCCCGTGTCCGAAAATCGGTACTGCAATAGCCGGGGAAAGGCTGCGCATGCGCAGAGCGTCGGGAGGGCTCACTGCTGCCATCCCGTGTCCGAAAATCGGTACTGCAATAGCCGGGGAAAGGCTGCGCATGCGCAGAGCGTCGGGAGGGCTCACTGCTGCCATCCCGTGTCCGAAAATCGGTACTGCAATAGCCGGGGAAAGGCTGCGCATGCGCAGAGCGTCGGGAGGGCTCACTGTTGCCATCCCGTTCCGAAAATCGGTACGGCCACGGCCGGGGGCGGGTCTTAGTTACGTCATTGTCTACCAATTAGGAGCCTTTGTATTTGCATCACTGGTTACTAGAATTATCGTCCGAACGGTGTCCGAATATCGGTACTGCAACGGCCAGCGGAGGGGCGCGCATGCACAGAGCGTCGGGAGCGCTCACTGCTGCCATCCCGTGTCCGAAAATTGGTACGGCCACGGCCGGGGGAGGGTCTTAGTTAGGTCATTGTCTACCAATTAGGAGCGTTTGTATTTGCATCACTGGTTACTAGAATTATCGTCCGAACGGTGTCCGAATATCGGTACTGCAACGGCCAGCGGAGGGACGCGCATGCGCAGAGCATCGGGAGGGCTCACTGCTGCCATCCCGTGTCCGAAAATCGGTACTGCAATAGCCGGGGAAAGGCTGCGCATGCGCAGAGCGTCGGGAGCGCTCACTGCTGCCATCCCGTGTCCGAAAATCGGTACTGCAACGGGGAGGGGGAGGCTGCGCATGCGCAGAGCGTCGGGAGCGCTCACTGCTGCCATCCCGTGTCCGAAAATTGGTACGGCCACGGCCGGGGGAGGGTCTTAGTTAGGTCATTGTCTACCAATTAGGAGCCTTTGTATTTGCATCACTGGTTACTAGAATTATCGTCCGAACGGTGTCCGAATATCGGTACTGCAACGGCCAGCGGAGGGACACGCATGCGCAGAGCATCGGGAGGGCTCACTGCTGCCATCCCGTGTGCGAAAATCGGTACTGCAACGGGGATGGGGAGGCTGCGCATGCGCAGAGCGTCGGGAGCGCTCACTGCTGCCATCGCGTGTCCGAAAATCGGTATTGCAACGGGGAGGGGTAGGCTGCGCATGCGCAGAACGTCGGGAGCGCTCACTGCTGCCATCCCGTGTCCGAAAATCGGTACTGCAATAGCCGGGAAAGGCTGCGCATGCGCAGAGCGTCGGGAGGACTCACTGCTGCCATCCCGTGTCCGAAAATCGGTACTGCAACCGGGAGGGGGAGGCTGCGCATGCGCAGAACGTCGGGAGCGCTCACTGCTGCCATCCCGTGTCCGAAAATCGGTACTGCAACGGGGAGGGGGGAGGCTGCGCATGCGCAGAGCGTCGGGAGCGCTCACTGCTGCCATCCCGTGTCCGAAAACCGGTACGGCCACGGCCGGGGGCGGGTCTTAGTTAGGTCATTGTCTACCAATTAGGAGCCTTTGTATTTGCATCACTGGTTACTAGAATTATCGTCCGAACGGTGTCCGAATATCGGTACTGCAACGGCCAGCGGAGGGGCGCGCATGCGCAGAGCGTCGGGAGCGCTCACTGCTGCCATACCGTGTCCGAAAATCGGTACTGCAATAGCCGGGGAAAAGGCTGCGCATGCGCAGAGCGTCGGGAGCGCTCACTGCTGCCATCCCGTGTCCGAAAATCGGTACTGCAATAGCCGGGGAAAGGCTGCGCATGCGCAGAGCGTCGGGAGCGCTCACTGCTGCCATCCCGTGTCCGAAAATCGGTACTGCAACGGGGGGGGGGCAGCGCTATGCGCAGAGCGTCGGGAGCGCTCACTGCTGCCATCCCGTGTCCGAAAATCGGTACTGCAATAGCCGGGGAAAGGCTGCGCATGCGCAGAGCGTCGGGAGGGCTCACTGCTGCCATCCCGTGTCCGAAAATCGGTACTGCAATAGCCGGGGAAAGGCTGCGCATGCGCAGAGCGTCGGGAGGGCTCACTGTTGCCATCCCCGTTTCCGAAAATCGGTACGGCCCACGGCCGGGGGCGGGTCTTAGTTACGTCATTGTCTACCAATTAGGAGCCTTTGTATTTGCATCACTGGTTACTAGAATTATCGTCCGAACGGTGTCCGAATATCGGTACTGCAACGGCCAGGCGGAGAGGACGCGCATGCGCAGAGCATCGGGAGGGCTCACTGCTGCCATCCCGTGTCCGAAAATCGGTACTGCAATAGCCGGGGAAAGGCTGCGCATGCGCAGAGCGTCGGGAGCGCTCACTGCTGCCATCCCGTGTCCGAAAATCGGTACTGCAACGGGGAGGGGGAGGCTGCGCATGCGCAGAGCGTCGGGAGCGCTCACTGCTGCCATCCCGTGTCCGAAAATTGGTACGGCCACGGCCGGGGGAGGGTCTTAGTTAGGTCATTGTCTACCAATTAGGAGCCTTTGTATTTGCATCACTGGTTACTAGAATTATCGTCCGAACGGTGTCCGAATATCGGTACTGCAACGGCCAGCGGAGGGACAACGCATGCGCAGAGCATCGGGAGGGGCTCACTGCTGCCATCCCGTGTGCGAAAATCGGTACTTGCAACGGGGATGGGGAGGCTGCGCATGCGCAGAGCGTCGGGAGCGCTCACTGCTGCCATCGCGTGTCCGAAAATCGGTATTGCAACGGGGAGGGGTAGGCTGCGCATGCGCAGAACGTCGGGAGCGCTCACTGCTGCCATCCCGTGTCCGAAAATCGGTACTGCAATAGCCGGGGAAAGGCTGCGCATGCGCAGAGCGTCGGGAGGACTCACTGCTGCCATCCCGTGTCCGAAAATCGGTACTGCAACCGGGAGGGGGAGGCTGCGCATGCGCAGAACGTCGGGAGCGCTCACTGCTGCCATCCCGTGTCCGAAAATCGGTACTGCAACGGGGAGGGGGAGGCTGCGCATGCGCAGAGCGTCGGGAGCGCTCACTGCTGCCATCCCGTGTCCGAAAACCGGTACGGCCACGGCCGGGGGCGGGTCTTAGTTAGGTCATTGTCTACCAATTAGGAGCCTTTGTATTTGCATCACTGGTTACTAGAATTATCGTCCGAACGGTGTCCGAATATCGGTACTGCAACGGCCAGCGGAGGGGCGCGCATGCGCAGAGCGTCGGGAGCGCTCACTGCTGCCATACCGTGTCCGAAAATCGGTACTGCAATAGCCGGGGAAAGGCTGCGCATGCGCAGAGCGTCGGGAGGACTCACTGCTGCCATCCCGTGTCCGAAAATCGGTACTGCAATAGCCGGGGAAAGGCTGCGCATGCGCAGAGCGTCGGGAGCGCTCACTGCTGCCATCCCGTGTCCGAAAATCGGTACTGCAACGGGGAGGGGGAGGCTGCGCATGCGCAGAGCGTCGGGAGCGCTCACTGCTGCCATCCCGTGTCCGAAAATCGGTACTGCAACGGGGAGGGGGAGGCTGCGCATGCGCAGAACGTCGGGAGGGCTCACTGCTGCCATCCCGTGTCCGAAAATCGGTACTGCAATAGCCGGGGAAAGGCTGCGCATGCGCAGAGCGTCGGGAGCGCTCACTGCTGCCATCGCGTGTCTGAAAAATCGGTACTGCAACGGGGAGGGGGAGGCTGCGCATGCGCAGAACGTCGGGAGCGCTCACTGCTGCCATCCCATGTCCGAAAATTGGTACGGCCACGGCCGGGGGAGGGTCTTAGTTAGGTCATTGTCTACCAATTAGGAGCCTTTGTATTTGCATCACTGGTTACTAGAATTATCGTCCGAACGGTGTCCGAATATCGGTACTGCAACGGCCAGCGGAGGGGCGCGCATGCGCAGAGCGTCGGGAGCGCTCACTGCTGCCATCCCGTGTCCGAAAATCGGTACTGCAACGGGGAGGGGGGAGGCTGCGCATGCGCAGAGCCTCTGGAGGGCTCACTGCTGCCATCCCGTGTCCGAAAATCGGTACTGCAACGGAGAGGGGGAGGCTGCGCATGCGCAGAGCGTCGGGAGCGCTCACTGCTGCCATCCCGTGTCCGAAAATCGGTACTGCAATAGCCGGGGAAAGGCTGCGCATGCGCAGAGCGTCGGGAGCGCTCACTGCTGCCATCCCGTGTCCGAAAATCGGTACTGCAACGGGGAGCGGAGGGACGCGCATGCGCAGAGCATCGGGAGGGCTCACTGCTGCCATCCCGTGTCCGAAAATCGGTACTGCAATAGCCGGGGAAAGGCTGCGCATGCGCAGAGCGTCGGGAGCGCTCACTGCTGCCATCCCGTGTCCGAAAATCGGTACTGCAACGGGGATGGGGAGGCTGCGCATGCGCAGAGCGTCGGGAGCGCTCACTGCTGCCATCCCGTGTCCGAAAATCGGTACTGCAACGGGGAGCGGAAGGCTGCGCATGCGCAGAGCATCGGGAAGACTCACTGCTGCCATCCCGTGTCCGAAAATCGGTACTGCAATAGCCGGGGAAAGGCTGCGCATGCGCAGAGCGTCGGGAGGGCTCACTGCTGCCATCCCGTGTCCGAAAATCGGTACTGCAATAGCCGGGGAAAGGCTGCGCATGCGCAGAGCGTCGGGAGCGCTCACTGCTGCCATCCCGTGTCCGAAAATCGGTACTGCAACGGGGAGGGGGAGGCTGCGCATGCGCAGAGCGTCGGGAGCGCTCACTGCTGCCATCCCGTGTCCGAAAATCGGTACTGCAACGGGGAGCGGAAGGCTGCGCATGCGCAGAGCATCGGGAAGACTCACTGCTGCCATCCCGTGTCCGAAAATCGGTACTGCAACGGGGAGGGGGAGGCTGCGCATGCGCAGAGAGTCGGGAGCGCTCACTGCTGCCATCCCGTGTCCGAAAATCGGTACGGCCACGGCCGGGGGAGGGTCTTAGTTAGGTCATTGTCTACCAATTAGGAGCGTTTGTATTTGCATCACTGGTTACTAGAATTATCGTCCGAACGGTGTCCGAATATCGGTACTGCAACGGCCAGCGGAGGGACGCGCATGCGCAGAGCATCGGGAGGGCTCACTGCTGCCATCCCGTGTCCGAAAATCGGTACTGCAATAGCCGGGGAAAGGCTGCGCATGCGCAGAGCGTCGGGAGCGCTCACTGCTGCCATCCCGTGTCCGAAAATCGGTACTGCAACGGGGAGGGGGAGGCTGCGCATGCGCAGAGCCTCGGGAGCGCTCACTGCTGCCATCCCGTGTCCGAAAATTGGTACGGCCACGGCCGGGGGAGGGTCTTAGTTAGGTCATTGTCTACCAATTAGGAGCCTTTGTATTTGCATCACTGGTTACTAGAATTATCGTCCGAACGGTGTCCGAATATCGGCACTGCAACGGCCAGCGGAGGGACACGCATGCGCAGAGCATCGGGAGGGCTCACTGCTGCCATCCCGTGTGCGAAAATCGGTACTGCAACGGGGGGGGGGAGGCTGCGCATGCGCAGAACGTCGGGAGCGCTCACTGCTGCCATCCCGTGTCCGAAAATCGGTACTGGAATATCCGGGGAAATGCTGCGCATGCGCAGAGCGTCGGGAGGGCTCACTGCTGCCATCCCGTGTCCGAAAATCGGTACTGCAATAGCCGGGGAAAGGCTGCGCATGCGCAGAGCGTCGGGAGCGCTCACTGCTGCCATCCCGTGTCCGAAAATCGGTACTGCAATAGCCGGGGAAAGGCTGCGCATGCGCAGAGCGTCGGGAGCGCTCGCTGCTGCCATCCCGTGTCCGAAAATCGGTACTGCAACGGGGGGGGGGGCAGCAAATGCGCAGAGCGTCGGGAGCGCTCACTGCTGCCATCCCGTGTCCGAAAATCGGTACTGCAATAGCCGGGGAAAGGCTGCGCATGCGCAGAGCGTCGGGAGGGCTCACTGCTGCCATCCCGTGTCCGAAAATCGGTACTGCAATAGCCGGGGAAAGGCTGCGCATGCGCAGAGCGTCGGGAGGGCTCACTGCTGCCATCCCGTGTCCGAAAATCGGTACTGCAATAGCCGGGGAAAGGCTGCGCATGCGCAGAGCGTCGGGAGGGCTCACTGTTGCCATCCCGTTTCCGAAAATCGGTACGGCCACGGCCGGGGGCGGGTCTTAGTTACGTCATTGTCTACCAATTAGGAGCCTTTGTATTTGCATCACTGGTTACTAGAATTATCGTCCGAACGGTGTCCGAATATCGGTACTGCAACGGCCAGCGGAGGGACACGCATGCGCAGAGCATCGGGAGGGCTCACTGCTGCCATCCCGTGTGCGAAAATCGGTACTGCAACGGGGGGGGTAGGCTGCGCATGCGCAGAACGTCGGGAGCGCTCACTGCTGCCATCCCGTGTCCGAAAATCGGTACTGCAATAGCGGGGAAAGGCTGCGCATGCGCAGAGCGTCGGGAGGGCTCACTGCTGCCATCCCGTGTCCGAAAATCGGTACTGCAATAGCCGGGGAAAGGCTGCGCATGCGCAGAGCGTCGGGAGCGCTCACTGCTGCCATCCCGTGTCCGAAAATCGGTACTGCAATAGCCGGGGAAAGGCTGCGCATGCGCAGAGCGTCGGGAGCGCTCACTGCTGCCATCCCGTGTCCGAAAATCGGTACTGCAACGGGGGGGGGGGCAGCGCATGCGCAGAGCGTCGGGAGCGCTCACTGCTGCCATCCCGTGTCCGAAAATCGGTACTGCAATAGCCGGGGAAAGGCTGCGCATGCGCAGAGCGTCGGGAGGGCTCACTGCTGCCATCCCGTGTCCGAAAATCGGTACTGCAATAGCCGGGGAAAGGCTGCGCATGCGCAGAGCGTCGGGAGGGCTCACTGCTGCCATCCCGTGTCCGAAAATCGGTACTGCAATAGCCGGGGAAAGGCTGCGCATGCGCAGAGCGTCGGGAGGGCTCACTGTTGCCATCCCGTTTCCGAAAATCGGTACGGCCACGGCCGGGGGCGGGTCTTAGTTACGTCATTGTCTACCAATTAGGAGCCTTTGTATTTGCATCACTGGTTACTAGAATTATCGTCCGAACGGTGTCCGAATATCGGTACTGCAACGGCCAGCGGAGGGGCGCGCATGCACAGAGCGTCGGGAGCGCTCACTGCTGCCATCCCGTGTCCGAAAATTGGTACGGCCACGGCCGGGGGAGGGTCTTAGTTAGGTCATTGTCTACCAATTAGGAGCGTTTGTATTTGCATCACTGGTTACTAGAATTATCGTCCGAACGGTGTCCGAATATCGGTACTGCAACGGCCAGCGGAGGGACGCGCATGCGCAGAGCATCGGGAGGGCTCACTGCTGCCATCCCGTGTCCGAAAATCGGTACTGCAATAGCCGGGGAAAGGCTGCGCATGCGCAGAGCGTCGGGAGCGCTCACTGCTGCCATCCCGTGTCCGAAAATCGGTACTGCAACGGGGAGGGGGAGGCTGCGCATGCGCAGAGCGTCGGGAGCGCTCACTGCTGCCATCCCGTGTCCGAAAATTGGTACGGCCACGGCCGGGGGAGGGTCTTAGTTAGGTCATTGTCTACCAATTAGGAAGCCTTTGTATTTGCATCACTGGTTACTAGAATTATCGTCCGAACGGTGTCCGAATATCGGTACTGCAACGGCCAGCGGAGGGACACGCATGCGCAGAGCATCGGGAGGGCTCACTGCTGCCATCCCGTGTGCGAAAATCGGTACTGCAACGGGGATGGGGAGGCTGCGCATGCGCAGAGCGTCGGGAGCGCTCACTGCTGCCATCGCGTGTCCGAAAATCGGTATTGCAACGGGGAGGGGTAGGCTGCGCATGCGCAGAACGTCGGGAGCGCTCACTGCTGCCATCCCGTGTCCGAAAACCGGTACGGCCACGGCCGGGGGCGGGTCTTAGTTAGGTCATTGTCTACCAATTAGGAGCCTTTGTATTTGCATCACTGGTTACTAGAATTATCGTCCGAACGGTGTCCGAATATCGGTACTGCAACGGCCAGCGGAGGGGCGCGCATGCGCAGAGCGTCGGGAGCGCTCACTGCTGCCATCCCGTGTCCGAAAATCGGTACTGCAATAGCCGGGGAAAGGCTGCGCATGCGCAGAGCGTCGGGAGGACTCACTGCTGCCATCCCGTGTCCGAAAATCGGTACTGCAATAGCCGGGGAAAGGCTGCGCATGCGCAGAGCGTCGGGAGCGCTCACTGCTGCCATCCCGTGTCCGAAAATCGGTACTGCAACGGGGAGGGGGAGGCTGCGCATGCGCAGAGCGTCGGGAGCGCTCACTGCTGCCATCCCGTGTCCGAAAATCGGTACTGCAACGGGGAGGGGGAGGCTGCGCATGCGCAGAGCGTCGGGAGGGCTCACTGCTGCCATCCCGTGTCCGAAAATCGGTACTGCAATAGCCGGGGAAAGGCTGCGCATGCGCAGAGCGTCGGGAGCGCTCACTGCTGCCATCGCGTGTCTGAAAAATCGGTACTGCAACGGGGAGGGGGAGGCTGCGCATGCGCAGAACGTCGGGAGCGCTCACTGCTGCCATCCCATGTCCGAAAATTGGTACGGCCACGGCCGGGGGAGGGTCTTAGTTAGGTCATTGTCTACCAATTAGGAGCCTTTGTATTTGCATCACTGGTTACTAGAATTATCGTCCGAACGGTGTCCGAATATCGGTACTGCAACGGCCAGCGGAGGGGCGCGCATGCGCAGAGCGTCGGGAGCGCTCACTGCTGCCATCCCGTGTCCGAAAATCGGTACTGCAACGGGGAGGGGGAGGCTGCGCATGCGCAGAGCCTCTGGAGGGCTCACTGCTGCCATCCCGTGTCCGAAAATCGGTACTGCAACGGAGAGGGGGAGGCTGCGCATGCGCAGAGCGTCGGGAGCGCTCACTGCTGCCATCCCGTGTCCGAAAATCGGTACTGCAATAGCCGGGGAAAGGCTGCGCATGCGCAGAGCGTCGGGAGCGCTCACTGCTGCCATCCCGTGTCCGAAAATCGGTACTGCAACGGGGAGCGGAATGCTGCGCATGCGCAGAGCGTCGGGAGGGCTCACTGCTGCCATCCCGTGTCCGAAAATCGGTACTGCAATAGCCGGGGAAAGGCTGCGCATGCGCAGAGCATCGGGAGCGCTCACTGCTGCCATCCCGTGTCCGAAAATCGGTACTGCAATAGCCGGGGAAAGGCTGCGCATGCGCAGAGCGTCGGGAGGGCTCACTGCTGCCATCCCGTGTCCGAAAATCGGTACTGCAAAAGGCGGGGAAAGGCTGCGCATGCGCAGAGCGTCGGGAGCGCTCACTGCTGCCATCCCGTGTCCGAAAATCGGTACTGCAACGGGGAGGGGGAGGCTGCGCATGCGCAGAGCGTCGGGAGCGCTCACTGCTGCCATCCCGTGTCCGAAAATCGGTACTGCAATAGGCGGGGAAAGGCTGCGCATGCGCAGAGCGTCGGGAGCGCTCACTGCTGCCATCCCGTGTCCGAAAATCGGTACTGCAACGGGGAGGGGGAGGCTGCGCATGCGCAGAGCGTCGGGAGCGCTCACTGCTGCCATCCCGTGTCCGAAAATCGGTACTGCAATAGGGATGGGGAGGCTGCGCATGCGCAGAGCGTCGGGAGCGCTCACTGCTGCCATCCCGTGTCCGAAAATCGGTACTGCAACGGGGAGCGGAAGGCTGCGCATGCGCAGAGCATCGGGAAGACTCACTGCTGCCATCCCGTGTCCGAAAATCGGTACTGCAATAGCCGGGGAAAGGCTGCGCATGCGCAGAGCGTCGGGAGCGCTCACTGCTGCCATCCCGTGTCCGAAAATCGGTACTGCAACGGGGAGGGGGAGGCTGCGCATGCGCAGAGCGTCGGGAGCGCTCACTGCTGCCATCCCGTGTCCGAAAATCGGTACTGCAACGGGGAGCGGAAGGCTGCGCATGCGCAGAGCATCGGGAAGACTCACTGCTGCCATCCCGTGTCCGAAAATCGGTACTGCAACGGGGAGGGGGAGGCTGCGCATGCGCAGAGAGTCGGGAGCGCTCACTGCTGCCATCCCGTGTCCGAAAATCGGTACGGCCACGGCCGGGGGAGGGTCTTAGTTAGGTCATTGTCTACCAATTAGGAGCGTTTGTATTTGCATCACTGGTTACTAGAATTATCGTCCGAACGGTGTCCGAATATCGGTACTGCAACGGCCAGCGGAGGGACGCGCATGCGCAGAGCATCGGGAGGGCTCACTGCTGCCATACCGTGTGCGAAAATCGGTACTGCAATAGCCGGGGAAAGGCTGCGCATGCGCAGAGCGTCGGGAGCGCTCACTGCTGCCATCCCGTGTCCGAAAATCGGTACTGCAACGGGGAGGGGGAGGCTGCGCATGCGCAGAACGTCGGGAGCGCTCACTGCTGCCATCCCGTGTCCGAAAATTGGTACGGCCACGGCCGGGGGAGGGTCTTAGTTAGGTCATTGTCTACCAATTAGGAGCCTTTGTATTTGCATCACTGGTTACTAGAATTATCGTCCGAACGGTGTCCGAATATCGGTACTGCAACGGCCAGCGGAGGGACACGCATGCGCAGAGCATCGGGAGGGCTCACTGCTGCCATCCCGTGTGCGAAAATCGGTACTGCAACGGGGGGGGGGAGGCTGCGCATGCGCAGAACGTCGGGAGCGCTCACTGCTGCCATCCCGTGTCCGAAAATCGGTACTGCAATAGCCGGGGAAAGGCTGCGCATGCGCAGAGCGTCGGGAGGGCTCACTGCTGCCATCCCGTGTCCGAAAATCGGTACTGCAATAGCCGGGGAAAGGCTGCGCATGCGCAGAGCGTCGGGAGCGCTCACTGCTGCCATCCCGTGTCCGAAAATCGGTACTGCAATAGCCGGGGAAAGGCTGCGCATGCGCAGAGCGTCGGGAGCGCTCACTGCTGCCATCCCGTGTCCGAAAATCGGTACTGCAACGGGGGGGGGGGCAGCGCATGCGCAGAGCGTCGGGAGCGCTCACTGCTGCCATCCCGTGTCCGAAAATCGGTACTGCAATAGCCGGGGAAAGGCTGCGCATGCGCAGAGCGTCGGGAGGGCTCACTGCTGCCATCCCGTGTCCGAAAATCGGTACTGCAACGGAGAGGGGGAGGCTGCGCATGCGCAGAGCGTCGGGAGCGCTCACTGCTGCCATCCCGTGTCCGAAAATCGGTACTGCAATAGCCGGGGAAAGGCTGCGCATGCGCAGAGCGTCGGGAGCGCTCACTGCTGCCATCCCGTGTCCGAAAATCGGTACTGCAACGGGGAGCGGAATGCTGCGCATGCGCAGAGCGTCGGGAGGGCTCACTGCTGCCATCCCGTGTCCGAAAATCGGTACTGCAACGGGGAGCGGAGGGACGCGCATGCGCAGAGCATCGGGAGGGCTCACTGCTGCCATCCCGTGTCCGAAAATCGGTACTGCAATAGCCGGGGAAAGGCTGCGCATGCGCAGAGCGTCGGGAGGGCTCACTGCTGCCATCCCGTGTCCGAAAATCGGTACTGCAATAGGCGGGGAAAGGCTGCGCATGCGCAGAGCGTCGGGAGCGCTCACTGCTGCCATCCCGTGTCCGAAAATCGGTACTGCAACGGGGAGGGGGAGGCTGCGCATGCGCAGAGCGTCGGGAGCGCTCACTGCTGCCATCCCGTGTCCGAAAATCGGTACTGCAATAGGGATGGGGAGGCTGCGCATGCGCAGAGCGTCGGGAGCGCTCACTGCTGCCATCCCGTGTCCGAAAATCGGTACTGCAACGGGGAGCGGAAGGCTGCGCATGCGCAGAGCATCGGGAAGACTCACTGCTGCCATCCCGTGTCCGAAAATCGGTACTGCAATAGCCGGGGAAAGGCTGCGCATGCGCAGAGCGTCGGGAGCGCTCACTGCTGCCATCCCGTGTCCGAAAATCGGTACTGCAATAGCCGGGGAAAGGCTGCGCATGCGCAGAGCGTCGGGAGCGCTCACTGCTGCCATCCCGTGTCCGAAAATCGGTACTGCAACGGGGAGGGGGAGGCTGCGCATGCGCAGAGCGTCGGGAGCGCTCACTGCTGCCATCCCGTGTCCGAAAATCGGTACTGCAACGGGGAGCGGAAGGCTGCGCATGCGCAGAGCATCGGGAAGACTCACTGCTGCCATCCCGTGTCCGAAAATCGGTACTGCAACGGGGAGGGGGAGGCTGCGCATGCGCAGAGAGTCGGGAGCGCTCACTGCTGCCATCCCGTGTCCGAAAATCGGTACGGCCACGGCCGGGGGAGGGTCTTAGTTAGGTCATTGTCTACCAATTAGGAGCGTTTGTATTTGCATCACTGGTTACTAGAATTATCGTCCGAACGGTGTCCGAATATCGGTACTGCAACGGCCAGCGGAGGGACGCGCATGCGCAGAGCATCGGGAGGGCTCACTGCTGCCATACCGTGTGCGAAAATCGGTACTGCAATAGCCGGGGAAAGGCTGCGCATGCGCAGAGCGTCGGGAGCGCTCACTGCTGCCATCCCGTGTCCGAAAATCGGTACTGCAATAGCCGGGGAAAGGCTGCGCATGCGCAGAGCGTCGGGAGGGCTCACTGCTGCCATCCCGTGTCCGAAAATCGGTACTGCAATAGCCGGGGAAAGGCTGCGCATGCGCAGAGCGTCGGGAGCGCTCACTGCTGCCATCCCGTGTCCGAAAATCGGTACTGCAATAGCCGGGGAAAGGCTGCGCATGCGCAGAGCGTCGGGAGCGCTCACTGCTGCCATCCCGTGTCCGAAAATCGGTACTGCAACGGGGGGGGGGGGGCAGCGCATGCGCAGAGCGTCGGGAGCGCTCACTGCTGCCATCCCGTGTCCGAAAATCGGTACTGCAATAGGGATGGGGAGGCTGCGCATGCGCAGAGCGTCGGGAGGGCTCACTGCTGCCATCCCGTGTCCGAAAATCGGTACTGCGACGGGGAGGGGGAGGCTGCGCATGCGCAGAACGTCGGGAGCGCTCACTGCTGCCATCCCGTGTCCGAAAATTGGTACTGCAACGGGGGAGGGGGAGGCTGCGCATGCGCAGAGCGTCGGGAGGGCTCACTGTTGCCATCCCGTGTCGGAAAATCGGTACGGCCACGGCCGGGGGAGGGTCTTAGTTAGGTCATTGTCTACCAATTAGGAGCCTTTGTATTTGCATCACTGGTTACTAGAATTATCGTCCGAACGGTGTCCGAATATCGGTACTGCAACGGCCAGCGGAGGGGCGCGCATGCGCAGAGCGTCGGGAGCGCTCACTGCTGCCATCCCGTGTCCGAAAATCGGTACTGCAATAGCCGGGGAAAGGCTGCGCATGCGCAGAGCGTCGGGAGGACTCACTGCTGCCATCCCGTGTCCGAAAATCGGTACTGCAATAGCCGGGGAAAGGCTGCGCATGCGCAGAGCGTCGGGAGCGCTCACTGCTGCCATCCCGTGTCCGAAAATCGGTACTGCAACGGGGAGGGGGAGGCTGCGCATGCGCAGAGCGTCGGGAGCGCTCACTGCTGCCATCCCGTGTCCGAAAATCGGTACTGCAACGGGGAGGGGGAGGCTGCGCATGCGCAGAACGTCGGGAGGGCTCACTGCTGCCATCCCGTGTCCGAAAATCGGTACTGCAATAGCCGGGGAAAGGCTGCGCATGCGCAGAGCGTCGGGAGCGCTCACTGCTGCCATCGCGTGTCTGAAAAATCGGTACTGCAACGGGGAGGGGGAGGCTGCGCATGCGCAGAACGTAGGGAGCGCTCACTGCTGCCATCCCGTGTCCGAAAATCGGTACTGCAATAGCCGGGGAAAGGCTGCGCATGCGCAGAGCGTCGGGAGGGCTCACTGCTGCCATCCCGTGTCCGAAAATCGGTACTGCAACGGGGAGGGGGAGGCTGCGCATGCGCAGAGCGTCGGGAGCGCTCACTGCTGCCATCCCGTGTCCGAAAATCGGTACTGCAACGGGGAGGGGGAGGCTGCGCAAGCGCAGAGCGTCGGGAGCGCTCACTGCTGCCATCCCGTGTCCGAAAATCGGTACTGCAATAGGGATGGGGAGGCTGCGCATGCGCAGAACGTCGGGAGCGCTCACTGCTGCCATCCCGTGTCCGAAAATTGGTACGGCCACGGCCGGGGGAGGGTCTTAGTTAGGTCATTGTCTACCAATTAGGAGCCTTTGTATTTGCATCACTGGTTACTAGAATTATCGTCCGAATGGTGTCCGAATATCGGTACTGCAATGGCCAGCGGAGGGGCGCGCATGCACAGAGCGTCGGGAGCGCTCACTGCTGCCATCCCGTGTCCGAAAATCGGTACTGCAACGGAGCGGGGGAGGCTGCGCATGCGCAGAGCGTCGGGAGCGCTCACTGCTGCCATCCCGTGTCCGAAAATCGGTACTGCAATAGGCGGGGAAAGGCTGCGCATGCGCAGAGCGTCGGGAGCGCTCACTGCTGCCATCCCGTGTCCGAAAATCGGTACTGCAACGGGGAGCGGAATGCTGCGCATGCGCAGAGCGTCGGGAGGGCTCACTGCTGCCATCCCGTGTCCGAAAATCGGTACTGCAACGGGGAGCGGAAGGCTGCGCTTGCGCAGAGCGTCGGGAGGGCTCACTGCTGCCATCCCGTGTCCGAAAATCGGTACTGCAATAGGCGGGGAAAGGCTGCGCATGCGCAGAGCGTCGGGAGGGCTCACTGCTGCCATCCCGTGTCCGAAAATCGGTACTGCAACGGGGAGGGGGAGGCTGCGCATGCGCAGAGCGTCGGGAGCGCTCACTGCTGCCATCCCGTGTCCGAAAATCGGTACGGCTACGGCCGGGGGAGGGTCTTAGTTAGGTCATTGTCTACCAATTAGGAGCCTTTGTATTTGCATCACTGGTTACTAGAATTATCGTCCGAACGGTGTCCGAATATCGGTACTGCAACGGCCAGCGGAGGGACGCGCATGCGCAGAGCATCGGGAGGGCTCACTGCTGCCATCCCGTGTCCGAAAATCGGTACTGCAATAGCCGGGGAAAGGCTGCGCATGCGCAGAGCGTCGGGAGCGCTCACTGCTGCCATCCCGTGTCCGAAAATCGGTACTGCAACGGGGAGGGGGAGGCTGTGCATGCGCAGAACGTCGGGAGGGCTCACTGCTGCCATCCCGTGTCCGAAAATCGGTACTGCAACGGGGATCGGAGGGCTGCGCATGCGCAGAGCGTCGGGAGGGCTCACTGCTGCCATCCCGTGTCCGAAAATCGGTACTGCAATAGCCGGGGAAAGGCTGCGCATGCGCAGAGCGTCGGGAGGGCTCACTGCTGCCATCCCGTGTCCGAAAATCGGTACTGCAACGGGGAGGGGGAGGCTGCGCATGCGCAGAGCGTCGGGAGCGCTCACTGCTGCCATCCCGTGTCCGAAAATTGGTACGGCCACGGCCGGGGGAGGGTCTTAGTTAGGTCATTGTCTACCAATTAGGAGCCTTTGTATTTGCATCACTGGTTACTAGAATTATCGTCCGAACGGTGTCCGAATATCGGTACTGCAACGGCCAGCGGAGGGACACGCATGCGCAGAGCATCGGGAGGGCTCACTGCTGCCATCCCGTGTCCGAAAATCGGTACGGCCACGGCCGGGGGAGGGTCTTAGTTAGGTCATTGTCTACCAATTAGGAGCCTTTGTATTTGCATCACTGGTTACTAGAATTATCGTCCGAACATCGGTACTGCAACGGCCAGCGGAGGGACGCGCATGCGCAGAGCATCGGGAGGGCTCACTGCTGCCATCCCGTGTCCGAAAATCGTTACTGCAATAGCCGGGGAAAGGCTGCGCATGCGCAGAGCGTCGGGAGCGCTCACTGCTGCCATCCCGTGTCCGAAAATCGGTACTGCAACGGGGAGGGGGAGGCTGCGCATGCGCAGAACGTCGGGAGGGCTCACTGATGCCATCCCGTGTCCGAAAATCGGTACTGCAACGGGGGGGGAGGCAGCGCATGCGCAGAGCGTCGGGAGCGCTCACTGCTGCCATCCCGTGTCCGAAAATCGGTACTGCAATAGCCGGGGAAAGGCTGCGCATGCGCAGAGCGTCGGGAGGGCTCACTGCTGCCATCCCGTGTCCGAAAATTGGTACGGCCACGGCCGGGGGAGGGTCTTAGTTAGGTCATTGTCTACCAATTAGGAGCCTTTGTATTTGCATCACTGGTTACTAGAATTATCGTCCGAACGGTGTCCGAATATCGGTACTGCAACGGCCAGCGGAGGGACACGCATGCGCAGAGCATCGGGAGGGCTCACTGCTGCCATCCCGTGTCCGAAAATCGGTACTGCAACGGGGAGGGGGAGGCTGCGCATGCGCAGAGCGTCGGGAGGGCTCACTGCTGCCATCCCGTGTCCGAAAATCGGTACTGCAATAGCCGGGGAAAGGCTGCGCATGCGCAGAGCGTCGGGAGCGCTCACTGCTGCCATCCCGTGTCCGAAAATCGGTACTGCAACGGGGAGGGGGAGGCTGCGCATGCGCAGAGCGTCGGGAGCGCTCACTGCTGCCATCGCGTGTCCGAAAATCTGTACTGCAATGGGGTGGGGGAGGCGGCGCATGCGCAGACGGGAGGAGGGCTACGCGCCACCATTGGCGGAGCCGTCGCTGGGGGCAACGCGCCGCCATTGGCGGAGCCGTCACTCGGAGCAACTCGCCGTCATTGGTGGAGCCGTCGCTAGGGGCAACGCGCCGCCATTGGGCACCTCCGCGCGCAGACGCGGCGGAAGGGGCGGGTCGCCGGAGGCGGAAGGGGAAGGGCGCAGGCGGCGCCGCCGGCTCCCGCCCCCCCCTCGCGTTCCCGGGGTCGGTCGTGTTACCCACAGGGGGTCATTGGGGTAACGGGGGGCTGGTGTCGCCCACAGGGGGATATTGGGATCCTGCCTCTTCCAGTGTGAATGTGTCGCTGGGGGCAACGCGCCGCCATTGGCGGAGCCGTCGCTGGGGGCAACCCGCCGCCATTGGCGTAGCCGTCGCTGGGAGCAACGCGCCGCCATTGGCGGAACCGTCGCTGGGGGCAACGCGCCGCCATTGGCGGAGCCGTCACTCCGGGCAACGCGCCGCCATTGGCGGAGCCGTCGCTCGGGGCAACGCGCCCCCATTGGCGGAGCCGTCACTCAGGGCAATGCGCGCGATTGGCGGAGCCGTCGCCGGGGGCAACGCGCGGCGGAAGGGGCGGGTCGCCGGAAGCGGAAGCTGAGGGCGCAGGCGGTGGCAGCGATGGCGGCGCCTCCCGGTCACGGGGACGGGGTTGGTGTCACCCACGGAGGGACATTGGGGTAACGTGGGGGGAGGGCGGGGCTGGTGTCACCCCCAGGGGGACATTGGGACCCCCCCGTGCCCCAGCGCAGACCATGGAGCTGGGGCTGGAGCTGCCGGGTAGGAAACCGGGATCCGGGGGGGGGGGGGGGGTTGTTGGGGGGGGGGGAGATAATGCGGGGGCTTAATGAGGGGGTTATGAAAGGGCCCGCTAATGAGCGAGGGTTAATGAGGGGGTTAATGAAGGGGCTCGTTAATGGGGGGGGGGGGGGGGGGGGGTTAATGAGGGAGTTAACGAAGGGGCTCGTTACCCCCCCCCCCTCAATTAACGCCCCCCACGCGGCGCCCTGGAGCCCCTGCGGGAGCAGCCGGGGCTGCAGCGGCTCCTCGGGGGCCTCAGCGGGGCCCTGGGCAGCGACGGGATGAGCCGGGGCTTGTGGAGCCGCCTGGAGCACGTGGGGACAAGCGGGGGGACACAGAGGGGGGACGGGGACACAGGGGGGCGATGGGGACATGGGGGGACACGGGGATCCAGGGGGGAATAGGGGGAACGTGGGGGCTTTGGGGGGCCGTGCAAGGACACGGGGCCGTTGGGTCCCTGGGGCCGCGCTGGCCCGTCCCCGCCGCAGGCTGCCGCGGGGCTGCGCTCCGAGAGCCTCTGGGGCTGCTGCAGGAGGCGGCGCGGGAGCCGCCGGCGCACGGGGACGCCGGGAGGGGCACCGCGTGTCCCCGGGTGTCCCCTGTGTCACCTGCGTGTCCCTCCGTGTGTCCCCTGTGTCACCTGCGTGTCCCTCCGTGTGTCTCTGTTTCCCTCTGTGTCCTTCCATGTGTCCCCCAGTATCCCCCGTGTGTCCCCATGTGTCACCTGTGTGTCCCTGTGTGTCCCCTGCATGTCCCTCCGTGTGTCCATGTGTGTCCTTCCATGTCCTCTGTGTCCCCCCGTGTTGCTGCACGTCCCGCCGTGTCCCTCCGTATCCCCTTTGTCCGTCAGTGTTCCCTCCGTGTGTCCCCATGTCCCCCGAGTCCCACCATGTCCCCCCGTGTCCCCAGTGTTCCCCCATGTCCCCTCATGTTCCCAGTGTCCCCCCATGTCTCCCGTGTCCCTCATGTCCCTCCACGTCCCCCTGTAGGAGGTCGGCCGGAGTCAGGACGCCCCCTCGATGGCAGTTAAAGGATCCTGCTCGTTTATTAGCTCGCATGCAGCACGTTTATATGATTGTGGCAGTTAGTGACGTCACTGCGCAGGCTCCTGATTGGCTGACAATGATGTAACCGAGACCCTTCCAGCCCCCCTGGCTTGTTCAGCTCCTCCTTTCAGTTCAACAGCTCTTTTATTCGCTCTGGCCTTGGCCTGCTTCCTTATCCCCTAGCCAGCGTTCCCGTTGTGCTTCCACTGCGACCTGAAAGCCGGGATTGAGCAGCCCTGCTGGGCAGCCCTGGCCGCGGCTCTCTGCCCATTCCTCTCTAACTGCCCCTTTTTCCTTTTGCAGCAGCCAGGCCTGATTGGGAGCAGAGAATCCCTCGCAGCGGACGCCGCTTCCCGGCTCCTGGATCCTCCGTCCGGCCGCGGCGACCCAGGATCTCCCACCCGTCGCAGCAACTTTCCTGCCGTTTGGTCCCCTGCCGTCGGGTCCCAACGTTCCCGCCGTCGGGTCCCTGTTCGGGCGCCGGCTGTTGGCCCAGCGCAGGATAACTGCACGGCCTTTCCGGGAGCCGAGCCGGATCACAGGACACGGACTCAACATGAGGTCAGGTCTCGCTCCGGTTGTTACCGACGTGCGCGGATATTGATCCCTACAAGCAGCTGAGGGGTTTCCAGGCTCGTTCTGATTGGTTGCCAGGAGCTTTGCTAGGTCCCGACCGCACAGGCTCTTCTCAGCTCTGCAGATCCTCAGCACAGCATTTCCCTACAGCCCCCCATATCGGAGGCCGGGAGCCTCAGAGACCCCCATAGCAGAGGCTGGGAGGCTCCCAGCCCCCCATAGGAGAGGCTCTAGGTCCCCATATCGGAGGCCAGGAGACTCAGAGACCCCCATATCAGAGTCCAGGAGGACTGCCCCCCGCTTAGCGGACTCCAGGAGGCTCCAGGCCCCCCATAGGAGAGGTTCAGAGACCCCCACAGAGGAGGCTGGGAGACTTTCAGACCCCAATGGTGGAGGCCAGGAGGCTCGGAGGCTCCTGTATGAGAGGCCAGGAGGCTCCCAGCCCCCCATATCCGAGTCCAGGAGGCTCAGACCCACATAGAGAAGGCTTGGACACTCAGG
>NW_028290206.1:0-13107 GCF_059628265.1 Tinamus guttatus | reverse complement strand
TCCTGATTTTTTTGCATCATGATAAGTCAATTAGGTGGGATGCAATTTTTTGTCCAGAGTTGAGGAGTTTAGTGGAGGTTGTTCGGTGGCTAAGTGGGTTGAAGTAACCTAATGTTAGAGAGAAGTTCATTAGGGTATTTTGGTTAGGGAGAGTAAGGTTGTGGGTTAGGTTTGTTAGTTCTAGGGCTAAGAGGATACCTAGGATTGTGACTAGGAGAGCGGCAATTTTGATGATGGTGGGTATTGTTATTGGAAGTGTTTTTGTGGGAAGTATGTTGGATGAGATTAGAATACCTGCAGTAATGCTTCCTAAAGCGAGGCGGGTCATGGGTTTAGGATATTAGGTATGTTTTCGTTAATGGGGGCTGTAGGGGTGATTCGACAATATCCGGTTTGAACTATAAGAGTTATTCGTAGACTGTATGTAGCTGTAAATGATGTAGCGAGTAATGTAAGTAGTAGGGCTCAAGAGTTTAGGTAGGAATTGTTGAGGCTCTCGATGATAAGGTCTTTGGAGTAGAACCCGGCTAAGAAGGGGGTGCCGATCAGGGCAAGGTTGCCGATGGTGAGGCAGGAAGAGGTTATGGGAGAAGTTTTTGTAATCCACCTATTTTTCGGATGTCTTGTTCTCCGGCAAGGTTGTGGATAATTGAGCCTGAGCATAGGAATAGTATGGCTTTGAAGAAGGCGTGAGTGGAGATGTGTAGGAATGCTAGTTGAGGGAGGTTAAGACCGATGGTTACTATTATTAGTCCGAGTTGGCTAGATGTAGAGAAAGCAATGATTTTTTTAATATCATTTTGTGTTAATGCGCAGATAGCTGCAAATATAGTGGAGATAGCACCTAAACATAAGCACAGGGTTAGGGCTGTTGGGGAGTTGGAGAACATGGGGTGGGTGCGAATAAGTAGGAAGATGCCGGCTACAACTATAGTGCTTGAGTGTAATAGGGCAGATACTGGTGTGGGGCCTTCTATGGCAGCAGGGAGTCATGGGTGAAGACCAAATTGTGCGGATTTGCCGGTAGCAGCAATAATTAATCCTAGGAGTGGAGGATGGGGATTTGATTGTTGTGTTGGGTTGGATGTCTCATGAGTTAATAGAGGAGGCTAGTCAGGCTATGCATATAATAAGTCCAATATCTCCAATTCGGTTGTAGATGATTGCTTGGAGGGCGGCAGTATTAGCGTCAGTTCGTCCGTGTCATCAACCAATTAGGAGAAAGGATATAATGCCTACTCCTTCTCAGCCGATAAAAAGTATGAATATGTTGTTGGCGACTGTTAGGACGAGTATAGCAATTAGGAATATGAGGAGGTATAAGAAGAATTTAGTGATAGAGGGGTCTGAAGCTATGTATCAGGTTGCGAATTGTATAATTGATCAGGTTACAAATAAGGCGATAGGAAAAAATACTGTGGAATATTGGTCGAGTTTAAAGCTTATGAGGATCTTGAAGTTGGTGGTGAGATTTCAGTGTCAGTAGGAGGTAATTGTATTGGTTCCGGAGAGCATATAGGTGATTATGGGAATGAGACTGATGAGGAAAGCAGATTTTACATAGGAAGTAATAGTTGAAGGGGTATTTTTGTGATTGGAGAAGATGAGGGTGGAAATGATTGGCATAGAGAGGATTGTTAGTGTTAGTAGGGTTATGGTATTAAGGAGTAATAAGGTTTTTATTACTTTTACTTGGAGTTGCACCAAGATTAGTGGCTCCTAAGACCAGTGGATTACTATTATCCTTTAAAAGTAAGGGGGCTGAGAGTTTAGTCTCAGATGCAGGAGTTAGCAGTTCTTGCTGGTTAAACCGCCCCTTGGCGAATAAGGAGGTTTGAACTTCTATTTTTAGAATCACAGTCTAATGTTTGGGTTGAAACTATATTCGCATTATATATAATTTGAAATGAGTTCTGGTTTAGTGATTAAGAGAAGTATGGGTAAGGTGTGAAGGGTTATTAGTAGGTGTTCTCGTGTGGTTGTGCAGTGAATTGAGGTGATGTGAGAGGGAGGTGCTCCTCGTTGAGTAGCGAGGAATATGGTCAGGCTGTAGGAGGCGGTGAGTAGGGTTGCAAGGCCAGTTAGAATGATTGTAAAAGGGGATCATTTGAATAGGCTGATTATAATGGTAAGTTCGGCTATGAGATTGATTGTTGGGGGGAGGGCTATGTTTGTTAGGTTGGCTAGAAGTCATCATGTGCATATGAGGGGGAGTAGAGATTGTAAGCCTCGGGTTAGGATCAGGATACGACTGTGTGTACGTTCGTAGTTTGTGTTTGCCAGGCAGAATAATATGGAGGAGGTGAGGCCATGGGCGATTATAAGGGTTATGGCTCCTGAGAAGGATCATTCAGTTTGGATTATGCAGGCAGCGATTGTGAGGCCTATGTGGCTAATAGATGAGTATGCGATTAGTGATTTTAGATCAGTTTGGCGTAGGCAGATGGAGCTGGTTATTAGTGCGCCTCATAGGGCGAGGGTAAGGAACGGGTAGGAGAGGTAGGTAGTTAGTGGGCCTGTAATTGCAGTAATTCGTATGATACCATAACCACCTAATTTTAGGAGGAGGGCAGCGAGGAGTATGGATCCTGCAATGGGAGCTTCTACATGAGCTTTTGGCAGTCATAGGTGAAGTCCATATAGTGGGGCTTTAACTATAAATGCTGTTAAGAGTGCTATGCTTGATAGAATGTTAGTCCATGACGATGATGATAGGGGATGTAGAAGTTTTATGGTAGGTATGTGAAGTGTGCCTGTTTGTATGTGGAGGTGTAGAAGAGCGATTAGCAGGGGGAGGGAGCTGATTAGGGTATAAAATAAAAGATAAATGCCAGCGCTAAGACGTTCTGGTTGGTTGCCTCATCGTGTGATTAAAATTAGTGTTGGAATTAGGGTAGCTTCGAAAGAGATGTAAAATAAGGATAGTTCTGTGGATGAAAAGGCTAGGAGAATAAAGGGTTGGATAGTAATAAGAGTGGTGATGAAGATATATTTTCGTGTCATTGGTTCGGGGTGAAGGTGGTTTTGGCTGGCAATAAGTATGAGTGGAAGAAGTCAGCAGGAAAGTACTAGGAGTGGGGCTGAGATTTGATCAATACCTGATCATTGGTTTAAAAATTTGTAGGGGAAGTATGTTGGGTGCAATCATTGTAGGCTAAGGGAAGCGATTAGTAAGCTGTAGGTTGTGGTAATAGTTCAGGTGAGGTTTTTGGGGGATAGTAGGGCTGTTGGGATGAGTATTATCGTAGGGATTATAATTTTTAGCATTGTAGTAGATTTAGGTTGTGGAGATGGTCTGAGCCGTGGGTTCGGGTTGATGCTACTAGTATGGCGAGTCCTGTACCAGCTTCACAGGCAGAGAAGGTTAGTATTAGTACGGGGATGAGTGTGAATGATGGAGTTTGGGTATGGATTGGTCAGATTGAGAGGGCGATGTATAGTGAGAGTATCATGCTTTCTAGGCATAGTAGGGCTGAGATGAAGTGGGTTCGATGAAAGGCTAGTCCTAGACAGCTGAGGATGAAGGCAGAATAGAAGCTGGGGTGTACTAACATGAGAAAGTTACAGTAGTTGCTGTAATTTGCCGAGTCGAAGTCGGCTGTCTTGTATTAGACTAACTTTCTATTATTCAGCTCATTCAAGTCCTCCTTGGACCCACTCGTAGACTAATCCGAGGGTCAGTAGAAGTAGAATTAGGGAGGTTCATAGTATTGTGAGTAGTGGATTGGGGAGTTGGATTGCTCATGGGAGAGGGAGTAGTAGGGCGATTTCTAGGTCAAATAGTAAGAATAAGATTGCTACTGAGGAAGAATCGGATCGAGAATGGCAGTCGAGCTGATCCTAGGGGATCAAAGCCACATTCGTATGGAGAGAGTTTTTCGGTGTCTGGGCTTATTTGGGCTAGTCATAAGTTGATAGTAGTTAGGAGAGTGCTGAGGATTAGGGTTACTAGGAGTATAAATGTAATTATGTTTATTACTCTTCTCTGGGATGTAACCAGATTTTAAAGATTGGAAGTCAATTGTAATAATTATACTAGAAGAGTAAGATCCTCATCAGTAGATGGTGATGTAGAGGAATAATCAGATTACATCAACGAAGTGTCAGTATCAAGCAGCTGCTTCAAAGCCGAAATGATGATTAGATGTAAAATGAAATTTGACAAGGCGGAGAAGACATACGGTTAGGAAGGTGGATCCAATAATTACGTGTAATCCGTGGAATCCAGTTGCTACAAAGAATGTGGAGCCGTAAACTCCATCAGCAATAGAGAATGGAGCTTCGTGGTACTCTATGGTTTGTAGTAGGGTAAAATAAAATCCAAGGAGGATGGTTAATAGTATAGCTTGAATAGCCTGTTTTCGGTTGCATTCGGTAATGCTGTGATGGGCTCAGGTTACGGTGACTCCGGATGCTAGGAGGACGGCGGTGTTGAGTAGTGGAACTTCTATAGGGTTTAATGGAGTAATTCCAGTAGGGGGTCATAAGCCTCCGAGCTCAGGTGTAGGTGCTAGGCTTGAGTGGAAGAATGCTCAGAAAAATCCTAGGAAGAAGAAAGCTTCTGATGTAATGAATAGGACTATTCCGTATCGTAAGCCCTTTTGGACGGTCGGGGTGTGATGGCCTTGGAATGTTCCTTCTCGGACAATGTCTCGTCATCATTGGATTATAATGAGGATTAGGGATACTAGGCCTACTGAAAGTAAGTGGGTGGAGTTAAAATGAAATCATATGATTAGGCCAGAGGTCGTAAGGAGGGCTGCAATAGCTCCAAAGATGGGTCATGGGCTTGGATCTACTATGTGGTATGAGTGTGCTTGGTGTGCCATTAGATGTTTTCTTGTAAGTATAAGCTAATAAGTAGAACGAATACGTAGGCTTGGATTATTGCCACTGCTAATTCTAGAATGGTAAGTAAGAGTAGGATGGTGAAGGTTACGATGGATATAGCTGGGAAGATTTGTAGTAGGGCAATTGTAGCGGTGGAGGTGAGTTGGATTAGTAAGTGTCCTGCAGTTAAGTTTGCGGTGAGTCGGACCCCTAGGGCAATGGGACGAATGATTTGGCTGATAGTTTCGATTAGGATTAGGGCAGGAATGAGTGGGGTTGGGGTACCTTCCGGCAGAATATGGCCTAATGATGTGGAGGGTTGGTTTCGAAGTCCGGTGAGGATAGTAGCGAGTCAAAGAGGAAAAGCTAGTGCTATATTTATAGATAGTTGGGTTGTGGGAGTAAAGGTATATGGTAGTAGCCCAAGTAGGTTAGTTAGGAGAAGGAGGATTATCAGTGAAGATAGGATGAGGGCTCATTTATGACCAGGCTTGTTTAGGGGGTTTATTAGTTGTTTGGTTATTAATTTAGTCAGTCAGAGTTGTACAGTTGTCAGGCGGTTGGAGAGTCAACGGCTATTGGGGGATGGTAAGAGAATAGTAGGAAAGATTATGGAGATTATGATTAATGGGAATCCCATGAGTTGGGGACTAGCGAATTGGTCAAAGAATGTTAAGTTCATGGTCAGTATCAGGGTAGGGGTTTAAGGGTGGATTTAATTTTGTGAGATGGTGGATTGGGGAAGTACATGGTTGAGGATTTAGGTTGTATGATTAGCAGAAAGATGATTCATAGGGAGGTCATGATGAAGAATCAGGGGTTAGGATTTAATTGAGGCATATCATTAAGGAGGAGTAAAACCTCTATCTTCTAGCTTAAAAGGCTAGTGCTGTGGCATAGCTTCTTAATGATTAGTTTGAGAGGTGTGATGATCAATTCTCGAAGTATGGGAGTGGGGCTGATTCAATTACGATTGGTATGTAGCTGTGGTTAGCTCCACAGATTTCTGAGCATTGACCATAAAAAATTCCAGGCCGGGTTGCTGTGAATGAAGTTTGATTGAGTCGTCCAGGGATAGCGTCGGTTTTTACTCCGAGAGTGGGGACTGCTCAAGAGTGTAGGACATCTCCAGCGGTAACAATTACTCGGATAGGGGATTCTATGGGAATTACAACTCGGTTGTCTACTTCTAGGAGTCGGAAATGGCCTGTGGGTAGTTCTGAAGTTGGAATTATGTAAGAGTCAAATGAGAGGTCTTTAAAGTCTGTATATTCATATGATCAGTATCATTGATGGCCAATTGCCTTTAGGGTTAGATCTGGTTCATCAATTTCGTCTATTATGTATAGGATTTGGAGGGATGGAAGGGCTAGTAAGATTAGTACAATGGCGGGTAGGATAGTCCAGATAAGTTCAATTTCTTGGGCATCTACAGTATTGGAGGATAATTTTTCTGTGAGTATGAGGGTTAGAATGTATAGGACTAGGCTGCAGATGGCCAGTGCTACTATTAGAGCGTGGTCATGGAATTCGACTAGTTCTTCTATGATTGGGGATGATGCGTCTTGGAATCCAAGTTGGGATGGGTTGGCCACGTGAGATGTACAGGGGTTTAACCTGTGATTTGGTCTTGACAAGGCCATGTAATAGATTTACTAACTTCTCATAAGAAAGAAGCATAAGTGGTTAGTGCGGTTGGCTTGAAACCAACATGAGGAGGTTCGATTCCTTCCTTTCTTGGACTTGAACATATGCTGGTTCTTCAAAGGTGTGGTGAGGGGGTGGGCAGCCGTGGATTCATTCGATGTTTGTAGGGGTCAGTTCAGGTTGTTGGATTTTACGCTTAGAAGAAAATGCCTCTCAGATAATGAACATGAGTATAATGACAGCCGTTATGGAGATTAGGGAGCCAATGGAGGATATGGTGTTTCAAATGGTGTAGGCATCTGGGTAGTCAGAGTATCGTCGTGGTATTCCGGCTAGTCCTAGAAAGTGCTGTGGGAAAAAGGTTAGGTTAACTCCTGTGAATATGACTCCAAAGTGGGCTTTTGTTCAGGTTGGGTGTAGGGTGAATCCTGTGAATAGGGGGAATCAGTGTGTGAATCCGGCTAAGATAGCGAATACGGCTCCTATGGATAGGACATAGTGGAAGTGTGCAACTACGTAGTATGTGTCGTGTAGAGCAATGTCAAGTGAGGAGTTGGCTAGTACGATGCCAGTAAGTCCTCCAATGGTAAAGAGGAAAATAAAGCCTAGGGCTCAGAGGATTGGAGGGTCTCATTTGATTGTACCTCCATGAAGGGTAGCTAGTCAGCTAAAGACTTTGATACCAGTGGGGATGGCAATAATTATAGTGGCGGATGTAAAGTAGGCTCGTGTATCAACGTCTATTCCGACGGTAAATATATGGTGAGCTCATACGATGAAGCCTAGGAATCCAATGGATAGTATGGCTCAGACTATTCCTATATATCCGAAGGGTTCTTTTTTTCCAGCGTAATAGGCAACTACATGGGAGATAATTCCGAATCCTGGGAGAATGAGGATATAAACTTCTGGGTGGCCAAAAAATCAGAATAGATGTTGGTATAGAATAGGGTCTCCTCCTCCTGCAGGGTCGAAGAATGAGGTATTGAGATTTCGGTCAGTAAGGAGCATAGTAATGCCAGCAGCTAGTACTGGGAGGGATAATAGTAGGAGGATAGCAGTAATTAGGACGGATCACACAAATAGTGGGGTTTGGTATTGTGATAAGGCTGGGGGTTTTATATTGATAGCGGTAGTAATAAAGTTAATTGCTCCGAGGATAGAAGATACTCCAGCGAGATGTAAGGAGAAGATAGCTAGGTCTACAGAGGGACCTGCGTGGGCTATATTCCCGGCTAGTGGGGGGTAGACGGTTCATCCAGTACCCGCTCCAGCTTCAATAGTGGATGAGGCTAGTAGGAGTAGAAATGATGGTGGTAGGAGTCAGAAGCTTATGTTGTTCATTCGGGGGAAGGCCATATCAGGGGCTCCAATTATAAGTGGAACTAATCAGTTCCCAAAGCCGCCAATTATTACTGGTATAACTATGAAGAAAATTATAACGAAGGCATGGGCTGTTACGATGACGTTGTAAATTTGGTCATCACCTAGTAAAGTGCCTGGTTGGCCAAGTTCAGCGCGGATTAGTAGGCTTAGGGCTGTGCCTACTATACCTGCTCATGCACCAAAAATAAGGTACAATGTACCGATATCTTTATGGTTTGTTGAGAATAATCATCGATTGATAAAGGTCACAGGTAAGATGGCTGAGAGATTAGGCGTTAGGCTGTAGTCCTTTTTACAGAGGTTCAAGTCCTCTTCTTATCGGCTTTGTAGTGAAGTTCATGTTGGGTTGCAAACCCATCGATGTGCAATAGAAGTGCACCGAAGCCTGGTAGGCAGAAGCCTGTTGGATGGGGCACTTAGCTGTTAACTAAGGGGTTGTGGGATCAAAGCCCACCTGTCTAGTGAGGCTTTAGCTTAATAAAAGCGTCCGATTTGCATTCGGGAGATACAGGTTAATGTCCTGTTGGCTTTAGCAGAAACTAAGAGGATTTAACTCTTATTTAAAGCTTTGAAGGCCTTTGGTTTATCTATTATCCTAAGTTTCTAGAACAAGGAGAAGATTATGGGGGATAGGGGGATGAGGGTGATGCAGAGAAGTAAGAATTGCGGTGGGGGTATGGGAGGCTTTATTAATATATCATAATTTTATGTAATTAGAGGAGTTCGGGGCCAGAGTAATTGTGGAATGATATGTTAGGCGTAAGTAGAAGAATAATCCCAGGAGCGAGAGTATGGAGATGACAATGGCTGTGGGTGTCATTTCTTGAATAGTTAATTCTTGGAGGATTATTCATTTGGGTAAGAAGCCCAATAGTGGGGGGAGTCCCGCTAGGGATAGGAGAGTTAGTATTAGGCTGGTATTCAGTGCTGGAGCTTTGGTCCATGAGGTTATTAGTATGGAGAGATTTGTAGCTTTGGTTATATTTAATGAGAGGAATACAGGCGTTGTTATGATTATATATAAGTAGAAGGTTAAGATGGCAAGGTTGGGGTTATAGATGATGATTGTAGTAGTTCAGCCAAGGTGGGAGATAGAGGAGAAGGCTAGGATTTTTCGGGTTTGGGTTTGATTTAATCCCATTCATCCGCCGATCATTGTGGAGGCAATAGCTATAGTTATGATGATGGTAGGGTTTAGTGAGGGTGCGATAAGGATTAG
Organism: Tinamus guttatus; assembly: GCF_059628265.1. NCBI lineage: Eukaryota > Metazoa > Chordata > Aves > Tinamiformes > Tinamidae > Tinamus > Tinamus guttatus. The sequence goes on along the minus strand of NW_028290206.1, from coordinate 4,025 downwards.
GATTGTTAGTGGTGGGAGTTTGATTATTGTCGATAGTAGAAGAGCAGTGATTAGTGAGGTTCCTTGTAGTACTTCTGGGAACCAAAAGTGGAAGGGTACTAGACCCAGTTTTATGGCGATAGAGGCTGTCAGTAATAAGGAGGATGTGGGATTGGTTAATTGGGTAATGTCTCATTGACCAGTGTCTCAGGCATTAATTATACTGGAGAATAGTATTAGGGCAGAAGCTGAGGCTTGGACCAAAAAGTATTTGATGGAGGCTTCTACAGCTCGTGGGTGGTGGGATTTGGAGATTAGGGGAATGGTAGCGAGAGTGTTGATTTCTAGTCCAGTTCAAGCTAGGATTCAGTGGCTGCTGGACATAGTAATAGTGGATCCCAGGGTAATGCTGGCCAGTGAAATTAGCTTGGTGTGAGGGTACATTAGTAAAGGAGGGAGTTAAACCATCGTTTTCGGGGTATGGGCCCGATAGCTTAGTTAGCTGACTTTACTAGGAAATAATATAGAGGAAGTATGGGGAGTTTTGATCTCCTTTGTGTAGGTTCGATTCCTGCTTTTCTAATTAGCTAAGGAAATGAGAGGATTGGTAGACCTCTATGTTCACTTTATCATAGTGACCCTTAGGTTCAGGCACATTTCCATGGGTAGGTATTGCATCTTAGGCATGGGGGTAGGCCTGCGAATGAAATTGGTATACTTGTATGTCAGAGGCAAAAGGCTAGGGTAAGGGGTAGGAAATTTTTTCATAGTAGATGTATTAATTGATCATAGCGGAATCGTGGGTAAGAAGCTCGTACTCATAAGAATCCTGAGGTTAAAAGTAGAGTTTTTACGGCTAGGATTATGGGGAAAAGCTGGTAGGGTAGGCTTAGTGAACTAGGATTGATGAATAGGATTGTGGTTATGGCATTTATTAATATAATGTTAGCATATTCTGCTAGGAAGAATAGGGCAAATGGGCCAGCAGAGTATTCAACGTTAAACCCTGAGACTAGTTCTGATTCTCCTTCTGTCAGGTCGAAAGGGGCTCGATTGGTTTCTGCAAGTGTAGAGATATACCATATTATTGTTAAGGGTCAGGTAGCAAAGATAAGGTATAGGGGTTCTTGAGTTGTTGCTAGGGTGTTGAGGGTATAGTTTCCGCTTAGGGTGATGATTGATAATAAGATAATTGCTAGGGTTACTTCATAAGAGATTGTTTGTGCTACAGCTCGTAGGGCACCAATTAGAGCGTATTTTGAGTTAGAAGCTCAGCCTGATCATAGAATAGAGTATACGGCTAAACTTGATATAGAGAGTAGAAATAATAGTCCAAGGTTTATGTCTGAGAGTGGGAATGGAATGGGTAGGGGAATTCAGATGGTGAGAGCTAGGAGCAGAGCTAGAATTGGGGTTATTGTGAATAAAAGAGGGGAAGATGTTGAAGGACGAACGGGTTCTTTGATGAAGAGTTTAACTCCATCTGCGATGGGTTGAAGTAATCCAAATGGGCCAACAATATTAGGCCCCTTTCGGGCTTGTATGTAGCTTAAGATTTTTCGTTCAAGTAATGTAAGAAATGCCACTGCAATGAGAATAGGAATAACATATGATAGGGATATGAGCAAATAATTTACAGTGTACATGGTGTGTGCAGCTAGAGAGAGGATTTGAACCTCTGGATAAAGGGCTTAAGCCTTTTGCATTTGCCAAGCTCTGCCACGCTAGCTATCCTTTATCTAGGATGTTCGGTGGTTTGATTCATTCTTATTAGTTCAGTTGTGTTCACTAATTAGAAGGGGGGCATGTCAGTGAACATAGGCCCCACTGCCCCGGTCCTTTCGTACTAGGGGAAGTAAAAGCATAGATAGAAACCGACCTGGATTGCTCCGGTCTGAACTCAGATCACGTAGGACTGTTAATCGTTGAACAAACGAACCCTTAATAGCGGCTGCACCATTAGGTTGTCCTGATCCAACATCGAGGTCGTAAACCTCCTTGTCGATAGGGGCTCTTGAAGGAGATTGCGCTGTTATCCCTGGGGTAGCTTGGTTCATTGGTCAATTATATTGGGTCTGATTACTATTAGTACTTTGAGGGTATAATCTAGGTTAAGATTATGTGATCTTATTTTTTGGAGGCTAGTCTATACTCCAAGGTCGCCCCAACCAAAAAATTAGGACCATTGAGTGCAAGAGGGTGGGCCTTGAAGGTTTAGAGAGTGGTGGCATTGGTCTAGAATTTTTAAGTTCCACAGGGTCTTCTCGTCTTATGATGATATTCCTGCTTTTGCACAGGGAGATCAATTTCATTGATTATCTGCAAGAGACAGTTAAGACCTCGTTTAGCCATTCATACAGGTCTCGATTTATGAGACAATTGATTGCGCTACCTTCGCACGGTTAGGATACCGCGGCCGTTAAACCTTAGTCACTGGGCAGGCATCACCTTCAATACTTGTGTAAGCTGAAGGCTATGTTTTTGGTAAACAGTCGGGCCTTGGGCTTGCCGAGTTCCTTTTGCAGATTTAAATCTTTCTGGGGGCGCTCCAGGGTAGGTGTAACAGGTTAGTTAAATATTCGGTCTTGTGGAGTTGTGGTATAAGTCGTACTGTTAATAATAGTTTAGTATGTAAGCTTGCGCCTAGAGAGGGGGGTCCCCTTCAAATTACTCATTTTAGCATGAATTCTCCTATGGTCATAGGTTGGTCTGCTAGTGGTGAGGGATTCACGGTGTTTTTGGTATTTTTGGAGATATGAGCTTTAACGCACTCTTGATTGATGGCTGCTTGAAGGCCTACATGTAAAAGGAGTAGTTTGTATTATCCTCTGGTTTAGGTTGTGTCCTGATTTAAAGGAGCTGTACCTCCTTTAAATTACTCCTAAATATCTCATTGTAGTAATTTAGTATATCTGGAGGGGAAAATTTAGGGAGGAACTTACATTCGTTTCGCAGGCAACCAGCTATCACCTAGCTCGATTGGCTTTTCACCTCTACTAACAAGTCATCCCACTCTTTTGCCACAGAGACGGGTTTGCTCATGATAGCTGCTTGTAGGTAGCTCGCATAGGTTTCGGGATGGCAAGCTAAAGTTCATTATGCTTGATTATTCTTGCTAAATCATGATGCAAAAGGTACAAGAGTTGGTCTTTGCTGTTTTATGCTTGGTTTTTCACTGCTATTTCAACTTTCCCTCACGGTACAAATTTTCTATTGCGTCAAGTAACTTTTCTATCGCCTATACTAGGTGTAGAAAAATGTTTTAATTGTTTTGTAGAGAAATTTAGTGTTGTGATTAATTGGTTTGAGCTAGAGTTGGCATCAGGTCGGTCCTAGTTAGAAGACATCTTTCAGGTGTAAGCTGAATGCTTTGCAATTATAGCTACGTCCTGATATGCTAAGTACACCTTCCGGTACACTTACCTTGTTACGACTTACCTCATCTTCAGCTTTGGTTTAGATCATTATTTATGTGGATAATTGCTTGTGAGGAGGGTGACGGGCGGTATGTACGTGCCCTAGAGCCAGTTTAAGGTGAACTTTCTGGTTTCATCTTACTGCTAAATCCGCCTTCTAAGGGGTTTTCATTACCTTGTTCGTTGAAGAATTATTCTATATTAGAAAATGTAGCCCATTTCTTCCATCTCATTCGCTATACCTTGACCTGTCTTGTTAGCGGAGGGCTGTTGTGCTCGCTATTGAACTCTCATTTAGGCGGGCTGGTGACGGCGGTATGTAGGCTGTTTGGGCAAGGGATGGTCGGGTGTATCGTGGAGTATCGATTATAGAACAGGCTCCTCTAGGTGGGTTTAGGGCACCGCCAAGTCCTTAGAGTTTTAAGCGTTTGTGCTCGTAGTTCTCGGGCGGATGTTTTGGTAGGGGTAAACATCTAGATTTAGGGCTAAGCATAGTGGGGTATCTAATCCCAGTTTGTTTCTTAGCTTTCGTGGAGTATAATTGGCCCTATAAGTACTGGGACCATTTTTACGTAGGGTTTTGGTACCTCTTAGGCTTGTGACAGCTTAGGTGTACTTTGGTCCGAGCTG